>NW_005842609.1:385868-425879 GCF_000455745.1 Alligator sinensis
TCTTCCTGAGTCCCTCGCTGCAGCTCCTTTATACGCTCCAGGCTCCGCCCCTGAAGTCTTCTGGACCAGTCAGTTTGCAGTCTTCAATCAGGTCCAGGGGAGCTCTTCTCCCCTCCCCTCAGGAAAAGGGGCATGGCTATTTCTCCTGCTGTCTCCTGATTGGTGGATGGGCTCCACCAATCAAAACAGCAGGATCTCAAGCCTGAGACTCAACGCAAGCTCTGAAAGGTGAGCCTGCTACAGAAATCACTTCTGCTTTCCTTTTCCTGGTCACTCTTACGTGAGGCTGGGTTTGATACGAATGGCGGCTATACTTCACTCTCTCTTTGTTCCTTGTAGTTTTACACAGCTGTTCACAAAAGGGTCACAGCGAAGAGGCAGTTACCCGTGCTGTCACTTACCTCAGCAGGACTACGTTTTGAAACCAGGTTCTGCTCTTATTCACATTATTTCAGTGAGCTAAATGTTATTTCGGTGTAAGTGAGTTATGAATCTGGCCCTTTCAAGAATCCATATAGTTTCTTTGATAAATAGTTGTGGGCTAGAGGTTCTTTACCCCTGATAAATTGAGAGCATGGGGCCGCTATGTACACACTCTGCTGTTAAAAGATCTAGCTCTAGATGTTTGTACAGTCCACCCTGGCTAGGAAAAACTCAGGGAAGAAATCCTGAAATGGATGGGTTGCAGACAAAATTCAAAACCCAAATGTAGTATTTCAATGTAAATTTGAATGCCCCAAATCATTTTTATTATGGTTTTAAAGTTTGGCCTTAAACAATTTTAACTGTATGTCATGTCCCCTTTAGTTCTTGTGTTTACACACACACACACACACACACACACACACACACACACCCCTCCTCCCTCCTATTAACATTTTTTCTAATTGTTCATTTGTCAATGTTGTGAACTATAATGCCTTCACTTTTGATTGGTACATAATAAAATACGTATTATTAATAAATCTGAACTAACTCTTTTTTGACAAGTGCTGTGTCCGGCTCTGACTGCAGCCTACCATCTCTCAGTGGGTTCCCATGTCGTGTTGTCACGCCCCTGGCTGTTACCAGCTCCCCAGCTGTGAACTGTCATACCTGCAGAAAACCTTTTCATGATCTCTCAGGGGAACAAAAAGCAAGAAAAGGATCAAGGTACAGCTTGTTTTTGAAACAATCAAGGTACAGCTTGTTTTTGAAACAATCTGCCTTGACTTAAAGAATTCAGAAGTGGACTGAATGAACAAAACCCGCCTGCTTTCCTTAGACTGATCACTATTTATGGTTCTGGACTGAAAGGATGCCCGGAGGAGATGCTGAGCAGCTGGTGGGCTCAAGCAGGACTCATAACTTGAAAGAAACAGCTTTACTAGAAGCTAGGTCTGGGTTATTGCTTAGGAGTGGGAGATTTCAAAGTTCAGGCTACTGAAGAAGTGAGAAAGCAGAGGTACATGATGAATACAGCACTGCGAGAAATAAGAGTTGTGTTAAGTTTCAGTAGTTTCTATGGCCACATACAAGTTTTACATTTTTACTGGGAGAAATGTCATCCTCCCAGTAGAAACCACAAGCGTACAAATGTTTGTGCTGTTTCTCCTGAACCAAATATGGCAGTTCCAGGAAAACAAGTGCTTGTACCACTTTCTGTGACTTAACTCCTCCTGGAGACCAGAAGGCGTGGAGCTGGGAAGAAAGGCTCCCGGGCCTTCCTGAGACCATGGTCATCCAGGACTGGATACAGTTCGGGGCAGAGCAGCTGCTCCTGCCCCTCCCATAAACCGGCAGGGGAGGAAAGGACCAACTACCAGCTGCTCCTGGCTGGCTCCTCTCACACTGGAGTCTCTGGTGTGGGAAGTGAGTGTGAGCTTTGCCACACTGCTCCATCTGCTGGGCTTTCACACTGACAAACTAATGAGCAAACTAACAAAAGGTAGTTGTCTTTCACACTGCAATTGCTTTATGGACCTCATTGCCACAGGATGTTTGAGAAGCCAACAATTTAACCAGATTCGAAAGAGGATTAGACAAATTTGTGCAGGAAAGATCCATTTGCGAGTCTCAAACATTATAGTTACAGGTATAAGATCCAAATTAGGATTTCCTAGGCCTCTAAATGGTAGAAACAATAAGGGAAGAGGGGCAGGGGACAGATTAGGTTGGGCAGGCCCTGCATATACTCTTTTCCCATAGCACCCGCTCCGTGCTCTTGTGACAGAGAATAAATGGACTAGATCTAGGAGACTGTGGTGTTGATGCCTACACAGTCAGATGGGTCACTAACTGGCTGGAGGGGTGCACCCAGAGAGTGGTGGTGGATGGGTCTTATTCAACCTGGAGAGATGTGGGCAGTGGGGTCCCCCAGGGCTCGGTCCTCGGGCCCACACTATTCAACATCTTCATCAGTGACTTGGACAAGGGGGTAAAAAGCACCCTGTTCAAATTCGCAGACGACACTAAGGTGTGGGGTGAAGTGGGCACGGTAGAAGGAAGGAACAGGCTGCAATCGGATCTAGACAGGTTACAGGGGTGGGCCGATGAGAACAGGATGGGGTTCAACGCTGACAAGTGCAGGGTAATGCACCTGGGGAGGAAAAACCAGTGGCATACCTACAGGCTGGGGAACTCCCTTCTCGTCAGGGTCGAGACAGAAAAGGATCTTGGAGTCATCATTGATGCCACAATGAACATGGGCTGACAATGTGGGGATGCGGTCAGGAAGGCCAACCGTACCTTGTCGTGCATTCACAGATACATCATGAGCAGGTCCAAGGAGGTGATCCTCCCCCTCTATGCGACACTGGTCAGGCCGCAGATGGAGTACTGCGTCCAGTTCTGGGCACCGCACTTCAGGAAGGATGTGGACAGTATGGAGAGGGTCCAGAGGAGGGCCACCCGCATGATCAGGGGGCAGCAAGGCACGGCCTACAAGGAGAGGCTGAGGGACCTGAACCTGTTCAATCTCCACAAGAGAAGGCTGAGGGGGGATCTAGTGGCCTGTTACAAACTAGTCAAGGGGGACCAGCAGGCATTGGGGGAGTCCCTGTTCCCCCGAGCACTACCAGGAGTGACAAGAAACAACGGACACAAGCTAGCAGAGGGTAGATTCAGGCTAGATATTAGGAGGCACTACTTCACTGTCAGGGTGCTAGGATCTGGAACCAACTTCCAAGAGAAGTGGTGCTGGCTCCTACTTTGGGGGTCTTTAAAAGAAGGCTGGACGAACATCTGGCTGGGGTCATTTGACCCCAGTGCTCTTTCCTGCCATGGCAGGGGGTCGGACTTCGTGACCGTCTATAAACTCACTAGGGGGGGACCAGAAGGGTTTGGGGGAGACCTTGTTTCCCCTAGCGCCCCCCGGGATAACAAGGAACAACGGCCACAAGTTGTTGGAGAGTAGGTTTAGATTAGACATCCGTAAGAACTACTTCACAGAAAAAGGCGGCTAGGATCTGGAACCAACTTCCAAGGGAAGTGGTGCTGGCTCCTACCCTGGGGGTATTTAAGAAGCGGCTCGATGCCTACCTGACTGGGGTCACTTGAGCCCAGTTTCCCTCCTGCCCAGGCAGGGGGTCGGACTTGAAGATCTACAAGGTCCCTTCCGACCCTACTTCTATGATTCTATGATCTGCTCAGGTCCCTTCCGACCCTACCAACTATGAAACTATAGATGGACCTAGTATGGCAACCTTTATGTTGTTACATACCTGCTACTGGAAAAGACTCATATCTCCTCTCCCAACGCTAGTCTCTCTGTGTGCATTTACAATAAAACACTGTCACTTTTTGCACTGTGACTAACATCATTTTCTAAGCATGCTTCACAGATGTCACCCCTATTCTAGGACTGGGAGCACCAGTTTGCAGCGATATGCTGCATCAGCTCTTCTATGGTGGTCCACTAGTTTCAGCAGAAAATAAGCATTTGTGTGAAGGAGAGCAGGCAGCATTTAATCCTAAATTAAGTACTAACTGCCACAGTATTTCAGTGGGTTAATGATGCCAGCAATTAAATAGCTCGCTGAAACTCATTTTAGCAGAAGCATAAAGCCACTCTTGAAGTGTGGGTATAATTATACTTCTCTGTAATCTGGTGTCAGGTTAATAGCCCAACTTTGTGCCAGCTAAGGACTTCTACATTTGCCATGTCCATCCTCCATGTGTTTTGGAGAAACTGTATGAAGTAATAGTCTTTCTTGCCAGAGTTCTGAGCTCCCTGCTAATTTCCACTAATGCCTTTGACAGAGCGTAGCTCAAAGAGCTCACTCATGTCTGTGGCACGAGGGGCAGATGCCTATGCTCGCACAAGATGCTGCCCAGGGAAGGAGGAGAGGCATAGTCAGGCTGCCTGACATGGCACAGGGGCCCTAGCCTGGGGGAGTGGGTGCTACAGGCATCCCTTCCTCCTCCCTCCAGCCCGCACCAGGGCCAGACTTGCTTCGCCACCACCCATGCAAGCCGCAGCCGCCACACTCTAGCCCAGTCAGGACAGGGGAAGCTGAAGGCCCCCTCCAGCAGGGCTGGGGGGAACAGGGGTGCTGAAGGTCAAGAGTGAGGGGCACTGGCAGGGCAGGGGGACTGTGGGTGGTGTGTGAGAGGCACTGGAAGAGTGGGCAGCTGTTGGCCAGGAGGGTGGGCCACTGGCAGCACCAGGGGGCTGTGGGTCAGGAATGAGGGGCACCAGCTTGGCCCAGGGAGGCGGGGGACTGTGGGTAGGGAGTGAGGTGCACTGGCAGGGCCAAGCGTCTTTGGGTCAGGAATTAGAGGCAGCAGCAGGGATGGGGGGCTGTGAGTTAGGACTGAAGAGCACCAGCATAGCCTGGTGGCGGACGGACGAGGGACTGTGGGCCAGGAATGAGGGGCAGCACCAGGGATGGGGGACTGTAGGTTGGGAGCGAGGGGCACTGGCAGTGCCAGGGGGCTGTGGGCTGGGGAGTGAGGTGTCCCCCGGACAGGTATCCTCTTTTTTGGAACTGGAAATAGGCTAACCCTAGTAAATACAGTGAAGAGAGAGAAGGTAAATAAGGACTGAAAGTTGAAGGAGAAGGATTAGAGACAGGAGGGGATGGGTTTGAGCTCAATGGTGGGAGAAACCTGTGTAGCATTGGGCCTGAATGAGAGAAAGGCAAAGAGCAAAGGCCCAAATGAAAAAAAATACAAAAAGAGAGAAGATAAAAGCCCAGAAAATAATTTTTCCTCTCTATTCAGCATTGGTGAGGTCTGTAGCTGTTCATCTTTGCATCCCACACTTTCAGAATGTAGATAACTTGGAAAGAGTCCACTGCAGAACAACAAATATGATTAGGGACCTGGGAGGCAAGACTTATAAGGAAAGGCTGAAAGCACTTGGATTATACAGGTCTAGAGAACAGATGAGTAAGGGAGAATTTGGTAACAGTTTTCAAATACCTGAAGGGCGATTATAGAGAGGATGGAGATGAGCTTTTCTCTGTGGTTAGGACTAAAAGCAATGCTCCCAAGCTTCAGCCAGGGACATTTAGGTTAGGAGGACCTTTCTGACTAGGCAGGTGGTCAAGGCTACCTAAAGAATTGTGAAATCTCCACCCTTGGAGGTTTTGAAGAGCAGGTTAGACAGACACTTGGCTGGGATGGTTTAGTCAGAGATGATCCTGCCTTTAGCAGGAGGCTGGACTAGATGAACTTAGGAAGTTCCTTCCAGCCCTACTTTCCTATGATCCTATCTATCCCATTAACAGTTTCACAAAATAGGAAAAGCTCACTTACCAGTATTAGCTATCAGGGCCTATAAAAGTTGCTTTCATTCTTGTGAATTTTTGCAAGGGATAGTAGAACAGACCTATACGGTTTTTCAAGACCACGGAAGTGTGAAATCGACTTTTTTGTTAAAATGCTTAAAATTGTGGGCCTTGAAAATATTTCAGTTCAGTTTTTAAAGGGTCTTTCAAATGAAAGTTTCCTGCGATTCATCCTTCTGCAAGTTTTCAGGAGCATTTCCATGTAGTTTGTAAGGGTTGCTTATACAAAATGCTATTTTAATTTGAAACACAAACATCTCATACTCAAAACAATGGAAAAGTTATAGTCTCAGAGAATTCAAATATTTTTATTTCTAGGATTTGCTCTTAAAATAACTTACCCCAAAATCCGAGGTAACAGAAGTTATATCAGGGGCATATCAGTTCCCCTGAAGTGTAAACATTCCTACAGACTTTGAAATGAAGTCTAGAGAGCACTAGGCTGAGTGATATGCAAGCTGATGCTATACTTGCAGGTCAGTCATTAGCTTTCTTCTCAAGGGATGGATTTCTGTTAGTTTCAGGTGGGATCTGGACAGAATGTGCTTGATCTTTTCTTGGTATTCCTGCTCTGCTGCTAGACCTGATTCATACTCTCGCTGCTTCTCTTCTTCCTCAGCATGGTGGGCCTGCTGCTGATAGGCAATTTGAGCCTGAAGCTGCTCCCGGTATTCCTTTGCCTCCTGTATTTTTCTGGAAGGAACATGACAAACATCTCAATTGTGAAGCAAAGGCAGAAAATTAATAGGAGGTTTTAGGTATCACCAATCAACATTTAGGTAAAATCACCATTTAAAATTCCCATTTGTCATTATCAGCAATTATTCTAATAAACAAACACTAGCTTTTAGTACACTGCAAAGTCCTTACCTGATAAAGCAGAATACACATCATTGCGTAATAAACAATGATCAATAAATGATCATTATTCAGTACGTGAGTTTTGTACTCCTCTGTACATGTCTCTTTCTCTGTTTGTCATTGTGCAGAAAAAATGATGGAAATATGTAACAGATACCTGAATGGCAGATTTTAGTCATTTTCTGGCTAAGTGGCATGACTGTAGCCTCCAAATACCCAATTTCAAAACCTATATTTTAAAGTGGGTTCCAGGTGTATTTCAGATATACCTAAGAAACAGCATTTCTCCTTCAGGGGAAAACAGGCCAATGAGAATCTGTTCTGATGGTGTGTGCCCGTGTGCTTCATGGGCGAGGTGTTCAATCACTCAGCAGTCTTTCGGGGGAGTTGGAGGAGTAAGTATTTGGAATAAACCAGAACATTCCAATTCCCTCGGTTAATCAACTGAAATGAACTTTCTTTACAGAAACCAGCCAAGGAAAATCAAAAACTCCACATCGGCTGGTGCTAGAATTGCTAAGAACTTTTATTACCAGAATTCTGCTTGTGGACAGGGCCAGCAAACAAATTATATCAGGTAAAATGTGCATCTGTTTATCCACTGTAAGTGATTTATGTGTGCTTTCTCTTAGAACAAGTAGAAGCTAAGCCACAATAATTTAATTACTAAGCTGTCCTAATTTAGTTTCTACATACCATGAGACAGAGCAGATACACAAAACTGTTACAAAAGATTACCTGACACTAAGGGCGTTCTATACCCATACTCCGGGGTGGAGGGGGGCGCTTTAATTAGAGAGGATCTGAGAGCCACTCTAATTAAAGCGCCCACAGCATCACATGTATTCAGCATCCTGCACTTCTAAACGGTGGCAGGGGAGCTTTAACTAAAACTCATTCAACAAGCTTTAGTTAAAGTGTCCCTGTCGCCATTTTGAAATGCGGAGATGCTGAATACACGTGAAGTGGAGGCTGCTGGAGCGTGTTAATTAGCATGCTCCAGCAGACTTGCAGCACACTCATTTAATCAAATCTGCTCCGATACGTGCTAATTAGCATGCATCAGAGCAGACCTCTGTTATGTGCATAGACACCCTAAATTCTCCTACTTTAAGTCAGGATAATTTGTCATCCCTTAAAGAACACAAAAGAGTACTCGAGGGAAAATTATTTTGGGGGGTAATCAGATTTGGTTGGCTGTTTAATACCCCTGGTAACATTACATGGCTGGAAGTAAACAGTTAATAGCCAATGAGCTGCCTTGCAGGGCACCTGCAGAGGAAAATTTGCACAGCCTATTGCTGTTTACTCTCTTTCCTAAACTGAACAATCCAATTCTGAAGAGCTGGGAGCATGAGTTCATAACAAAACTGACAACGTAAAAAAGAAATACCTGGAATATTTCTCTCCGTCAATATGATTGAGTTCTTTAATGGCTTCAGCCAGCAGCAACTTGTCCTGAGCCAGCTTTTCCTGCTGCTTTGCATTTCTCTCCACTGCAAAAAGAAAAACAAATGTTCTGCTAACCTAAAAATGAATGTAAACTTTGCTCTATATATTCTATGCTAAACAGCATGTTTGAGTCTTGCTTCTTCTGGAAAGGCAAAAACAGGGACGCTTTGTTTCCCTCTTTCTCCCCAACCATATCAATCATGGAGAAGAGGTGATTTCACTTGCAAAACATCAGAATATTCTGCAGTAAGAATATTGCTCCTGCAATCCCTATGTAATTAGGTTTTGTTCCACTGATGTCAATGAAACAACTAGTGCCAGTAAGAACTGTACAAATTAGAGAGAGTCCAGTGGAGGGCAATGAAAATGGTTTGGTGGCTGGGGGACATGATTTATGAGCAGAGGGTGAGGGAACTGGGCTTACTTAGTCTACAGAAGAGAAGACGAAGATGGGATTTAATAGTAGCCTTCAACTACCTGAAGGGGGTTCTAAAGCAGATGGAGCTGGACTGTTCTCAGTGATGGCAGATCACAAAACAAAGAGCAATGGTCCCAAGTTGCAGGAAGGGAAGTTTGGGTTAGATATTAGGAAGAATGTTCTCACTAGGAGGGCAGTAAAACACTGAAACAGGCTACCCAGAGCGGTGGGGCAAACTCCATCCTTGGATGTTTTCAAGACCTGGCTAGACAAAGCTTTGGCTGGGGTGATCTAGTTGGGGATGGTCCTGCTTTGAGCAGGGGATTGGACTAGATTGATCTCCTGAGGTCCCTTCCAACCTTCATTTTCTATGATTCTATATACTGCTTGTCTGAGTAAAGCTGCCAGGATCAGATCTAAAGACAACAGTACTGTGCCACCTCTGTTGCGACAGGAAGCATATCCAATGCAGTTGGGCCAATTGCTGCTCTCAAGGAAAGCTTGCAATGTCACCACAGATGTGCCAGGAGTCTCACAACCCAGGGCACAATTCAGCCCACAAACAACCCTGCACTCATTTTCCTTACACTTCTCCTCAATCTGCAGTCGTCTTGTATCCAGGACATCTTTCATTAGCCGTTTTCTAGCCTCCTTTTCCAGTCTCATTTGCTCAGCCTTCTTGGCCCACGTCCGCTCCATCTCTTCCTCCAGCAGCTTGTCCATCTCCTTCTCCCGACGCTTCTCCTCTTCCAGTTGTGCAGCTAGATGTTCCCGATAAATCTGCTGCTCCTTAAATAGTTCTTGCTACGAAACATGGACCGTACAGAATTTCAATAAGTTTCACACAGGCCCCAAGGGAAGTGGCTGAAGTGGTCAACTGGAAGAGGAAATATGGGCCACTGCCTCAGTGTCACTTTCTCCCTTTAGGCCACAGTTTACTCATTTTCCAATACATCTCTGTGAAATGCCTCAGGAACCAAATGAAAAGCAGCACCTACCCAATTCTCCTTTCATTAGTGCCTACTCTGAAGGGGTATATCCACTGATCTCAGCAGAATTATATAGGATTTACACTGTGAAGTTCATGACTTCTGTAGACCAAGCTCACTGCACACAAGAGACACCCCCAACAAGCTTCTTTATTTCAGGGACTTTCTGCAGCCTTCTCCACCTTTCCCCTCATGGCCCTGTGTGTTGCTCATTTCCCCTCTTCTGTATCAGCATCCCCCAGTTTTCTTTACAGACTAGGTAGGCATTATCCCATTTTACACATGGAGAAACTGAGGCATTGTGAGGGGAAGGGACACGCTCCAAGTCTTGCAGGGAGTTGCGGCAGAGCCAGGACTGGAACCCGTCTAGCGACTTTTAGCACAATACCTTATCTCTTGGCCAATTCCACCCTGCTTTGGAAGGAGAACTGCAGTCCACTTTAAAAAATACTTGCTTTAAACCCTCTGGTAAATCATTAAGAGAATACGCAGATATTCATACAAAGAGATACATTTTTCTAACTCAACATTTCAAAATTGCTTTCTTTTTGAATTACACACCATGATCCAAGGGCAGGACACTGGCCTTTTCTCCCCTGCAGCCCATAACTTTGCTAGTCCTGTCTACACCAGGGAAACATCGCAAAACTTTCTGGCTGTTACTAACACCACTTCGGCTTCACCAGTGTTAGGAACTTGGGGAGCCACTAGTGCTTAGGACCACTGTCATCTAACCTTGTCCTGAGCAGGCATGGCTTACATGATGCTTCAAATGCCAGTGGCAACGCAGCATCCATGTCTTGGCTAGGATTCACACTGTTGCCCAACCCCAGTGGTTGAACCACCACTGAGCATGAGGCGAATATTTGCAGAATTTTCCTAAAAAACACAACATTATAGATGCTTAAAAATAGAGAGAGCCCTACTCCCAGGACTGAGTATGCATTTTACAGTAGGAGGTTGCTGGTTAAAAACAGAGCTAATCACAGGACCACAGTCATCCCCACCGCCCCAAGGAGTGCCAGACCTAAAATAAGTTTCCTCCTGTTTGCTCTGCTTTTGGCCCCACAGCTCTTGCACTTTTGACTGCTCAGGGGTCCAGGTTCAACAGGAGGGGTAGAAGGTGGCCCCAGAAAGCCTATTCTATAGCTTGGTGCTTACGGTACTCTCCTCTGAAGGGTAAGATGCGTTTCTGATTCTTTCAGGATGAGGACAGCCCAGAACTCAGGTCTCCTACTTCCCAGGTGAAAACTCTAATCCAGGGGCTGGCAATATACGGCCTGTGGGTCAGATCCGGCCTACAGAGCAATCTGATCTGGCCCAGGGAGCTGGAAGGGCTTTAGCAGCATTCTGGTGAAGTGGGGCTTCAGCAGTATTGCAGCAACAGGGGACTTTGCCCATTCCAGGCTGGGCGGTGGAGGACTTTGCCCATGCTACAGCTGTGATGACAGGAAGATGCAGCAACAGGGAGAAATGATGGCAGTGGCTGGGTCCTAGCACCTGCCTGCCTTGGACCCAAGCAGGGCATTGCAGCTTGCTGCTCAAAAATATTGCTGACTGCTGGGGAATGCCTATACAGTAGGGGCACCTATATGCAAGCAGAGAGGCTACTCCAATGCACTGTAATTACAGCATGTCAGAGCAGGCTTGAGTAATCAAGTGCGCTGGACCGTGGTAATTTCTGTGCTCCAGCAGACTGCAGCATCTCATGTATCAGCAACACACCTAAAAATGGCAGCAGGGGCGCTTTAACTAAAGCTCATTCAACAAGCTTTAGTTAAAGTGCCCTGCTGCCATTTTTAAGTGCAGGAAGGCTGATACATAAGACGCTCTGGGCACTTTAATTAAGTGGCTCTGAGAGCAGCTCTAATTAAAGCACCCCCCCCCCCCCCCCCCCCCCCCCCCCCCCCAAACTCCTGGAGCATGTGTATAAATGCCCTAAAGTTTTGGCAAAGAGTGGGCACTGACACCACTGCCCCTACCACCACAGTGTGAGTTAGACATGCTCCAAGCATGCCTATCAGACTGAGTCTCTCCAGGGGCTTAGGTACGTCCTAGCACTAAACTGGACATATCAGAATTTAGGCATATAAGCCAAACTGGATCACTTCAGGGCATGCCAAGAAAAAATGTAGCTTCATAGGTGACTTTTCAGATCAGACATTGTCCCACAACTTTAGAAACAAAAAATTATTTTTATGCTTACTTTTTTTTTCTTTTTTCCTTCAGTGTCTTCCTGGGATTCTTGGAGAACTTGTTCTAAAATCTTCATGTCAAGAGCAAGTTCTTCTTGTTTTTCTCGATTAAGACGCTTCATCTTCTCTCGTATGGAACTGACCAACATGTCTCTGCATTCCTTCTGTTTTTGCAATTTTTCCAACTGAAGTCGCTCATTCTCTAGCTTAAGCAGCTGCTTTTCTTCCTCCTACAGCAACAGCAATAACCAACATGCAAGATCACTGTATAACTTAAAAGAAAATAATGGCTGGGTTAGGTGCACCAATAGAGATTTTTTCGGCCAATACTGATGGCCAATTTTTAAGGAGCCTTATCAGCCAATACTGATCCAACTGCCGATACGCAGCCCAGCAGTGTGGAGAACAGTGTTGGGCTGGTAAGTCTGTTGCAGGGGAAGGGGCATGGGGGTGGGGTGGGCAGACCAAGGTCCCCACAGTGAGGGCTGGAGCTAGGGCTGGGGCAGGTGTTGCACACGGGATGGAGTCACGGCTCATCTGGGGGTCGCACAGGGAGGTTGGGGGGCAGTTCCTGCTGCTGCATGCATACCGGGAGGGCATGGGGGCGTGTGCCCTTGAATCTGTGTGTGGGTTGAGGGCAGGCTACTGCTATGGGCTGGGGCTGGGTCTGGAGCAGCACTGAGCTCTTCCCAGCGGGGGGCTGGGCTGGGCTGTGTTCGGAGCAGGTGACAGTGGCACTGGAAGTGGAGCTACAGGGGGGCCCAAAACTCACTATAGCCCCTTCCAGCACCCCCGCCACCTGCCCTGAGTGCAGCTGGGCCCATCACCCCACTGGGAAGAGCCACGTGCTGCCCCCAGCTCCAGTCCACAGCAGCAGCCCGCCCTTGCTCCAGGCACAGATTCCATGCCCTCCTGGGGTGTGTGTAGCAATAGGAGCTGTGACTCCCTCCCTGCAACCCCTAGATGAGCCACTCATGGCTCCATCCCATGCCCCGCTCCACCCCAGCTGGGCAGCGCCTGCCCCTTCCCCAGCCCTACTCCTTCCTTCCCTCCCTCACCATGGGGACTGAATTGGTCACATTGGTCTGCTCCACCAATGTGACCAATCCCTCCCCCCACCCCATCCCCCACAACAAACTTACCTGCCCCACGCTGCTGAGCTGCAGTCCTGGCTGCCTGTGTGCTACACATGCACAGGGCATTTATCGGCAACATTATCAGCCACATTGGCGTAAAAAAGCTGATTGCTGATGCTGTCAATTTTCCTTATATCGGTGCTGATCCAATATGGGACCAATGTATCAGTGCACCTCTAGCTGAGATTAGTTTAATTGGAAAATATAAGAGGGAAGATAAGTACTGAAGACTTTGCTTGCTGACATTAAAGGATTCCAGAGTTAATAGCATCATTTTTACAATTATCAAAACATGAACACTGCAGTATATTTTTTAATTGAATCCCAGGTTTTTCTCTTTAATTATGACATGCACTTCAGTGCCAAGATGCTGGAGTAACTGGCTCTCTCAGTATTTATGACAGAGATACATTCATCTGTTTTGTGCAAATGTGAGCAGCAGCTTAAGACCTGCATCCAAAGACTTTCAAATTTTTACAGAAAAGGATATTTGTGCAATAAATATTAACTATAGCCACTGCAAAAAATGGAGCCAAGCTTACTTTCTGTTACATCCAAGTACAACCAGAGCATCTTCACTAGAGACTGCAGCAGTTCCACAGGAGTTGTTCAAAAAGTAATAGCATATCTCCCATGCCCATCTGCACATATCACTCCTGGTTTGGCATGTGCAACTGCCAGTTACAACTATTTAAGAATATGGCATTTGGGATGATCTGCCTTAATTCTCAGAGAGCAGATGTGTAGATAGTAAAACTCTGGGATTTCAAAAGAGACAATGAAACCAGACTGTATTCCTACCTAGGCATATAACCAAACTCACACATGAAAAACCAAGACTAAGTGACAGCCTAAGTAACAATTCCTGTAGGTACTGCAGGCATTTGAAATAGATTATAAATTCACTTAGCACCCAGAGACAGTAAATACAGATTACATCGGGGTGGACAATTGTTTTGGCTTTAGGAATTTTAGTGAGCTGTTGCAGGGCAGAGGGGGAGGGAGGAGAGGAGTGCTAACCAGATATGATGGAGGGAGGCAATTAATCCTATCTGGCCTGAGCCCATCCATCCTGCACCTGCCACCAGGGGCACCGGATGGAGCAGGCGGGCAGGTTCTCCATGGAGACCAGCCTGGGACCCCTGCGGGTAGGGTGGGCTTGGCCAGGCAGAAGGGATGGGGCTACATATGGGCAGGGAGCAGTGGCCAGGAACAGGATTGGCAGGTGGGTGGGGCCAGGGCCAGAATCACAGGGCAATGACAATGTAGGTCTGGGGTCAAGCTGTGACTCCCAACATGTGGGGAGCGGCTCCTGACATGCTCCCAACATGCAGAAAGTGGCTCCCTACATGCAGGGAGAAAATCGCAGCTGTGTCCCAGCTCTGACCCCATGCTGTCAACACCCCCCACAACGATGATCCTGGCCTCAGCCCTGGCTCCAGCCCCAGCCCCTCCTGCTCATCCCACTCCTGGATGCTGCTGAGAGCGAATTGTGGCTCTGCCCCGGCCCTGGCCTTGCACTGTCAGTACCCCACAATTCCAGCCCTGACTGCCTGTCCTGCTTCTGCGCACAGCTCCCTGCCCGCCTGCAGCCCCATCCCATCCACCTGGCCAAGTGTGCCCTGACCATGCAGGTCCCAGGCCCCCCACAGAGACCCTGCCTGACCACCTGCTCCCTCTGATGTCCCTGGCAGTGTGTGTGGGGCAGATGGGCTGGGGTGCCCAGGCAGTAGGGCCAGGTCCGCTGGGAGCGAAGACACTAGCAACAGCAGCTGGAAGAAGCCGCCGGCTGTGGGGGGAGCCGGGCAGTGGAGTCTGGCTGCCACACCACCCCCACCTTGCCGTGTGCATGGGGATAGCAAAACGGGCTGCACGCACCATGGCCTGGGCTGCCCCCTGCGCGTAGGCTGGGTGGGGCCAAGAGACTCGCCATGGGCCAGATAGAATCCTTTGGTGGGCCGCATCCAGCCCACAGACTGTATTTTGCCCACCACTGTTCTGCCTCATCTTCCATACAGCCAGGAGGACAAAGGACAGATTGTAAAGACAACCCTTTTAGGACAATGGCCAAGTGACGCAAGCTTGTGCGAACGCAACTGTGCAACAAGGACTTTTACGATGTCAGGATATATGCCCATGCTTACTGTGGCAATGAACCAGTGACAGAGAAGGAAACTGTGCTGAAAAATAGCAGTTTCTGTGCGTTTAGCAATATGTACAATGTTTTTGTCCAACTTAAATATATTTCCAATAATATTTGCCTAAGGAAAAAAAACCCGGGAAGGAATTACTTTATGACTGACCCTTATAGATACCATGCTGGATATAAACCAGTCCCAGAGCCTCAGTTGTGTTTCAAAGTTACTGTTGACACTATACACTCCAGGGCAGGGACAGATTCTTTGCATCTGAACTCTACATCATATTTGGGCCACTCCATAAGTAACCACGATGTTGACCAGTAAAGCAGGAGGAAAGAATGGTGGAGAGTGATGGCAAACTGACGATCTGCACAGGTACTAGAATATCTGCTGACTTCAAGTGAGTTGCATGAGCGCATCTAAGGGTGAAGTTTGATCCAGTGTTTGCACAGTTGTTGTAAAGAGACACTGTGAATGTGGGGAGAAACGGACCTTAATAAACTTATTGCAAGGCAGGACTGAAGGGCAATGGCAGAGATGTGTATGAGAACTTGTACAGTTCTTATGTGACTAGAACCATCAACACTGTGATCCCTATCACCTTCACCAGCAAAGCACTAATATTTAGAAAGGAGAAAAAGAGAAAGGAGAAAGAAAACAATGCAGATAAAAAATGACCAATGCAAAAATAACCAGTGATTTCCCACTGATTCCCATTTTGGTTGTCCAGTCTGAGACACACTAAGAAGCTTCAACATATCTCAAATTCTCCTGCTAAAGGAAATTCATCTAGAGGACCTAAAACATAACTATGTGCTCAATACTGAAAACATGACATGAGCATGTATTTTTATGTTTGCAGTACTAGGGTTGGGTATTTGACCAGTCAAAAATATCTTGGGCAACTGACCGGTCAAAATTGTCAAATAACAGTCAAATATTTTAAGTATTATTTTATTAAAACAGTGGAGAGGGGGAGAGAGAGAGAGAGATTTTAATCCTCAGTAGGTTAGACACTTACACCAATTACAAAAAAGTTAGTTAACTGTTATTGTAAAACAGTAAAAGTCATTTATAAAAAAAGTAATGACTTCGTATAATTATCAGTGTCAGTTAAGTATAATATGAACCATTCAGTCTTGAATTAGGGATGCAAATACTGATTAACTAAGTACCAGTTTAAATTCCCCTAATGTTACTGGTTAAGTTCATTAACCAATAAGACCTTATCTTCCAGGGACCGGCCCCTGCTTGTACTCCCTTGTTCTCTGGGTGGCAACAGCAAGCTGGGAAAGCCCCTCACCTGCTGTTGCCTGTGGCTTTATGGAGCTATGGCAGAGCTCGCTGCTGCTGCCCGCAGCCAGTCCCGATCCCGGGGCAGCTGTCCACCAGCGGTAGCAGTGGGC
This sequence comes from Alligator sinensis, assembly GCF_000455745.1. Lineage (NCBI taxonomy): Eukaryota > Metazoa > Chordata > Crocodylia > Alligatoridae > Alligator > Alligator sinensis. Next base: position 402,238 of record NW_005842609.1, read on the forward strand.
TGGGGAAAGCCTCTTGCCTGCTGCAGCCACCAGTGGATAGCTGCCTGGAGGCCAGGGCTGCAAGTGGCTGCACCAGGGTCCGTGCAGCCCCAGCCCAGCTCACTGGCAGCTGGTGCGCACACATCTCAGGGAGCATAGCTGGGAAGGGGCCGGAGCTGCTCTGCACAAGAAGGATTGGGCCTCTCAAGACTTCCCTGCTGTACCAGGTACTAGTGCCCTCTTCCCCTCCCTCCTGACTGTCCTGCCATCTTCGGGGGCACTGCACCACTTCCTTCCCCAACTTCCCTACCCTAAATGATAACCAGTAAGATATTACCAATTATCAATATGTAAACAGTTAAACATTTAAATGTTTAACCATTCACATCCCTATCTTGAATATCATCCTTCTTTTGCTTGGCTTTTATCCCAAATCCCCAGGGTCAAGCCCAAAAAGTTACAAAATAAGAAAAAGAAATTAAACAGAAAAAAAACACACAAAGCAACTACAAGAGACCAAAGTCAGTTTTTGAAATGCAGCTATGGTAGCTGGTAGATATGGTAAGTGGTAGGCGGGCAGGAGGCCAACTCTTCAAGCATCTTTCTGCTTGCATTTGGAGGTGCCTGCAGTGACAGCAGACAGCCAATAGAAGCTTTTCTATGCTGCTGGTTTGGCTTTTCCCTCAGCACAGAGTGGCTCCTGCAGCCACGGGTAGCTTAATGCAGAGAAGGGAAAAGAGGTTGAAAAAGCTCAGGAGAAAAGAGCAGGGCAAGGACTGTCTGCTCCTAAATGGAGCGCGAGTGTGTGTATCTGTATCCTGACTCTTGCAGGACTGTGTTGGGCAAGGAGCCTTTACTTCTGCCCTTCTATGATGTACCACATTGCATGGCATATCGGTCAATGCAGTGCATAAGTCAACCTTGTTTTTCTGATCCAAAAAGTTAGGAATTTTGTAGATCCAGTGTATAGGGGACAGTGATATAGTGTATAAGTTGAGGTTGAATTTTAAGAGTTAAAAATTTGGCGTCAAACCTCGACTTATGCACTGTGAAATATGGTACTAGAAAAGGTAAGCAACCATCTCCCCAAGGACATTCTTGGCTTCATGAAATATTTGACAATTTTTGACTGTGGCCAAACAATAGGTGGTCAACTGACCAGTCAACTGACATTATTTGACCACTCAATTGATCAACTTGCCATCCCAAAGCAGTACCGTATTTTGAGGAGGGTGAAAAATGAAATGATAGAATCATGTGTTAGCAATCAGTGGAAAACAGCAGCTGAGTTCTCAGCTGCAGGGAGCAGCATTCACAGGGAACAACGAACTCAGAAAACCTAGAGAAAAAAACGCAAAATGCACAGACATATAGCTGATAAGACCAGAAGGAACCACTGACTCTGACCACAACAGGATATGCAGGATGCCAGAAAAATTATTTGACAAAATAAATGAGAGAAAGGGAATAAGTATCAAGGGCTGGACAGGTGCATAAGGAGTGCGTTAGGAAATAGGTATCTGGTAATAACATTCTCCAAAGCCTGATGGCAATGCCAAGAGCCAGGCTTATTTCCATCACTCCCAAACCAGCAAGTAAAAGATCTGTCCAGGCTTTTCTGCCAAACTCATCTGAATGCCTGAGCTCAAAAACAACAATGCTTGTTACCTTTGGGCAAGAGCAGCCAAAGCTGCACCAATCACCCCAACTGATGGATCCCAGTGGCATGCCAATGCGCAGCACTCTCCCTTTGGGATCCCCCACGCAGGTATTTCAGGTGAATTAAATTTGACTACACTGTCTCAGGTGTCCAAAGACTATACACTGTTTGCATACATCTCTGGCCTACCAAAAGAGGCCAGTGATACTGGGCAGAGCAACACACTGGTAACAATGTTGGAACAGCTACTATGTTGTATTTTATATCACTTTTGGCTCTCATCTGATTTCCTAATCCTGATCTCACTTGATGCCTATGAATGACAAAAAACTGAGCAGCAGCAGCAGCTACGACAAGAACAGATTTCCATCTATGTTGAATAATCCTTACAATGCAATAGATCCCTTGTAAGAGCCTGTAGCATATCACAGCAACAGTATGGAACCGTTTTTTGTATACCACAGCTTTGCAGCAAGTAGAAGCTGAGGCAGCACAGTGCCTAAGTGCCATTTCTACTGCAAGTACAGCCATCCTGCATTAGTGCTGCAGCATGGACAGGGTCTAACACAGCAAAGATGGAACTATTTCCCTTCACTCAAACACTCGCTTCCACTGTGACAGCTAGTGGAAATCTGCCCTGGTATCTGTTTCTCACAAATACAACATATGCATTTTTGAAAGTGAAAGGAATTATTTCATATAAGCAGCAAAATTATCTTCAAGCCAATAAACACCAGGATAACTGTGTGTACAGAGAACAAGTTGGAAAAATCTGTGCTCTTCTACTAACCCTCACACAGATTTTTAACCAGACAAGGTTACATGGACATACTTTGCTGTCCATTGCTTGCCTGACCCAAATGTTCTTGTAATCAGTAGAGGGAGGTTTTAGACACAGCATTGAGATATTTAATGTTGCCATCTGCCACATGCCATCTTTCACTGCAAAGGGATTATCATGTATTTTCAATGCAGAAGCTACACTCCAGAGATTGAGACAGAGACTTCTTCAGAGCTTAACCATTCCTGGAACTTGCTCTCTCCTGACAGAGCCCAAGGAAACTGACTTTCAGGAAAGCCTTGTATTTTATACTAATTCTGTTCTGGAGGAATCACTGCAGAAGCAGTTTTCATCTGGGTGGGCTGGGACAACGACATTGGTAACACATGACAACAGTGCCCATATTGCTGACCACAAAATACAGCCAAGTAAATTTGTTCAATCAAGTACCCATTTTGTGTGCACCAGTTTGTTGTGTGTGCACACTTTTTTCCTTGTACCCATGTTCACTTATTTTGTAGATATGACTTATGGACTGTGGTGTGAAATCCAGTCCTGGGCATTAAAAGTGGGAACAGACAAAGTTGCAGACATTCCAGAGCGTCCTGAAGTTTGGGGAAACTGCTGAAACTTCTACAAACTTTTCTAAAAATTAAGAACTTTTCAATTTCCCTGCAAAGATCCACAAGGTTTCCATTTTTTAAAACCCTGATACTGTAAGAAGTTTCAAATGATAGTTACCTCTCTGTAAACAAAAATATATTTGCTACGTTTGGAAAGCAGGCTAGCATTTGGAGTATATCTAATGGGGAATGGGAATCGGTGAAGATGCAAGTAAGGTGCAAAGTAATTTAAATACTGTGTTTTCTCATTTACAACGTTCATCTTAGCCCCTAAAATTAGCCCACCAAAATTAAGTTGTGTGTATTAAATGGGGAAGCTGATTTTCTAACCAATTTAGAAGCACCCTGCTTTCATTCCAGCTCCACAGTGCAGCAGCTATTATATTACTGTTCAGGCATCTGGGAGAATAATTTGACCTAATGGCTCATTGTTCTTTACTCTAGAGGTGTTAATAATTGTCTCTCCTTTTTAATGGCCTTGATGTTAAACTAATCAAGCTAACCTCTCTTAAGGCCATTTTTCTGTCTACTAGATGCTCCTGGTCTTTCTCCTTTGGGGATACTTTAGCTCTGTTCAAAACCATAGATCTACCCATGGAGACCAGTATTCAGCAGCAGCCAGGGCTTCAGCTTTAGTTAAACAGAAAAGGGAGGGTGAGTGAATTGAAGATTAGGTAATGCCCCTGTTTTGTGCAGCCATAACTCTGGAATTTTTTTTCCTTATTCTGCCTTTCAAAATCAAGGTGTGTATTGTATTATATTCCAAGACTTGTTGTATGAGAGAAAATACAGTATTTGTGGAAGGTGAATATTTAATCGTGAAAACCTTTCAAGTAGCCCTGCATTGACAATGAAGACAGTTACCAGTAATCGTGCCTCCTCTTCTTTCAGTCGCTTAGCCGCCTCCTTCTGAGCATTCAGAACAGATACCTGGGCATTAAGCACATTCAGCCTTTCTTGATTCTGTTCAGCTTGTTTCTGGATATCTACTGCCTCTCGTTTTTCCTTGGCCAACCTGTCCTCTTCCCAGAGATCTGCAAACATCTGTTCCTCCTTCTTCTCTTGGTTTTTCAACTCCTCCTTAAGTGCTAGCTGGGCCAGCCGGTCTGCACACACCTCCTTCTGATGCCTTTGACTCCAGTGTAAACGAAACTCCTCACATTGTTCTCTGACAGGTACATAAAAATAAAAGTCATAAGAAACAGGCAAGCCAGTTGGGTGACTTGTTCTGCACAGAGGGCCATGTTCTTGTGATCTAAACACTGGACTGGAACTCAGGAATCACTGATTTTGAAACCTGGCTCAGATACTAATTCTCTGTAGGACCTGTGGAAGTCACCCAAGGCCATATCAAATCATTTTTGTTGGCTCTTCCATCTAGGTCCTTTACACTCATAAGTTAGATATCTTAACCCAGGGGTATAGACACTTTACTTTAGGTAGATGTTGGTTAGAAAACAGAAGCAACTATCACAGCAGGGACCATAACACTAGCTTTCCCCCTTCAGAGAGTGCTGTCATCTCTAAACCACACAGTCAGGCTCTGCCTTGCTTGTTCTCACATTTTCTGCACTCTTGGCTGCTTGGTGGCCTATCTTCAATTCTATAGCCTAGTGGCACTCCCCTGGGAAATGGGAAAAGTGGGTTTGCGTTCATCATGATGAACTGGATTTAGAACCCAGGCCTCCCATTTCTTAAGTTACCAGCACTCTATTACACAAATGGTGGGCCCCATCGCCAGTGTTTAAGAATGAAAGCCACTGTCAGAGCTACATTTTACACTGAAATTAATGCTGCTGTCAGGGTCAGCCAGACATTAGGAGGCTATAGTGATACCTAAGGAATGGAGTGGAGTTTAAGCAGCTCCCAGCTCTGATGTGGATCATAACAGAGTTTAGCTGGAACTGAGGTGGATCACTTCAGCACATGTGCAGAGAAGCCTCAGTTGTAGGGATCTTTTCAAACCAAGATGGAGGCACTGAATTCTTGTAGGAATTTCAATAGTTTTGCAGTTGCTGGAAAAGGGTCTATCTGGATTGGTTTTAGTAACTCAGGAACTTAGTAAATATCACCTAACTCCTGTTAACACACCTATGAGAATAACGGGTCCAGCCCTAAAGGCCTGATCCTGATCCACTAAAATCAATGAGAATTTTGATATTGACTGCGAAGGGTGCTGTGGCAGGACTTTACTCTCCAGCTGAAAAACAGAGATATTTAGTCCAATATTTTATATATTATGTATATTTGGATTCCCTGTCAGGCCAGGCCTCTCTTGGTCAGCTATCGAGTACATGTAAATCAGTACAGCCTGTTCAATAGCTGGGCTGCCAGTGATTACACAGGTGCCCCCCACCTGGGCTAGCTGAGTGAGGAGGGTGTATGGACACCCAGCAGGACTAAAAACAAGACCTGTCAAAGGGCAGGTGAGCTCCCTGTGAGCCTATGGCCATCCAGATCTGGAGAGGAGATAGGCGCCGCCAGGTCACTTTGCCCAAAAATCACCAATGATGCACAGCATCTAAGGTGCCTCAATGGTCACAGCAGCCTCGAGACTGACTTGACTTGATATGTGAATTAGCATTTCCTAATAATTAAGTTCACTCTCATTTAGAAACTGCTTAGCAGTAGCTTGAAATCGTTGTTACACAGCTGAACAGGAACTCACCAGAATTTTAGTAACATTTCGTGAAATATATTAAAGAGGTTTTGCGGGTCAGTTCATACCACTTGCAGATTTTAGCTAGCTATTAAGGATCATTCCACAAAACAAGCAATGAGATAACATTGTTAGCTTTCTTTAGTCAGAGCCATTGACTTATGTAAAAAATGAAGTTACCTTCACTTTGAGAGCAAAGATTGAATATTTACAAGACCCTTGTGCTTTCATTTTTGCAAGTGAAACATTATTAATATCAATGTATGCTATCAAACTAAATTTAGCCTGAACAATAATATAAACAGGATGTAGAGTTTTATAATGTAAAATATTAGAACAGATAAAAGTGAATATTTATCAGCATGAAAAATTATTATTCTGATGAGCATGTAGGCACGCTATGACCTAAAAATGACCTAAAAACTACCAACATTATTTAATGCTCAGAGATAACCATCTTTAATGAACAACTGCAGTGCTACTTAAGAATTCATTGCAGTGATAAAAATAAACCATTTATTGTATTTCACAAGCCACTGTGTGACAACTAAGTGCCAGTTATTTGTATAATGTGGAATCATTTTTACTTTTACAATGTCCATTTATTTTGTTCATTTTTGTATAGCAAAATTATTTCAAGCAGCTCTCTCACAGCATCACACTTACAAAAGTAAAAAGAGCTATTTAATTTTCATAACTGTAGTAATGTAAACAGTACTGGAAAATCTCATTACTTAGGACTTCTTATTTCTATAAAAAAAGTTAAAAGGTAACAGACTTGAATACTTGTTTTTCATGTTCCATGATCACTAATTTTGACCTGTCCATAACAAACCATTTCCCTTCTCTGTTTATGTGTTGAGCAATAACAGTGTGCATAACACTGCACAAGATAAGAAGAAAGATATTGCCTCCGCCCTAAAATTGTGGAGAAACTAGAGACTCCAGTGGAGGATAAGGAAAATGGTTAGGGGGTTGGGGGACATAACTTCTGAGGACAGGCTGAAGGAACTGGCTTAATTTAGTCTGGAAAAGAGAAGACTGAAAGGGGATTTAATAGCAGCCTTCAAATCCTTGAAGGGTGTTTCCAAAGAGGATGGAGCTGGACTGTTCTCAGTGGTGGCAGATGACAGAACAAGGAGCAAAGGGCTCAAGTTGCAGCAAGGGAAGTACAGGTTAGGTATTAGGAAAAACTCTCTCACTAAGAGTGTAGTAAAGCACTGGAACAGGTTACCCAGAGAAGTGGTGGTCTCTCCTTTCTTGGAGGTTTTTAAAACCAGGCTAAACAAAGTTTTGGCTGGCATGATATAGTTGGGAATGGTCCTTCTTTGAGCAGGGGGTGGAACTAGATGACCTCCTGAGGTCCCTTCCAACCATAATTTTTTGTGTTCTATGATTATGATCTAAAACAGATACAAATCCAACATAAAAAACACCTGGCTCCAGTCCTACAAAGGGATTCACATATACCAACTCCTCCTCAAAGTCTCGTTATAGTTTCATAGTTGGTAGGGTCAGAAGGGACCTGAGCAGATCATCAAGTCCGACCCCCTGCCATGGCAGGAAAAAGTACTGGGGTCAAACGATCCCGGCAAGGTGTTCATCTAGCCTCCTCTTAAAGACCCCCAGGGTAGGAGCCAGCACCACTTCTCTTGGAAGTTGGTTCCAGATCCTAGCCACCCTGACAGTGAAGTAGCGCCTCCTGATATCTAGCCTGAATCTACCCTCTGCCAGCTTGCGACCGTTATTTCTTGTCACTCTTGGTAGTGCTGGGGGGGAACAGGGACTCCCCCATTCCCTGCTGGTCCCCTCTGACTAGTTTGTAAATGGCCACTAGATCCCTTCTCAGCCTTCTCTTGTGGAGGCTGAACAGGTTCAGGTCCCATAGCCTCTCCTCGTAGGCCCTGCCCTGCTGCCCCCTAATCATGCGGGTGGCCCTCCTCTGGACCTTCTCCATGCTGTCCACATCCCTCCTGAAGTGCGGTGCCCAGAACTGGACACAGTGCTCCAACTGCGGCCTGACCAGTGTTGCACAGAGGAGGAGGATCACCTCCTTGGACCTGCTCGAGATGCATCTGTGGATGCATGACAAGGTGTGGTTGGCCTTCCTGACTGCGTCCCCACACTGTCAGCCCATGTTCATTTTGGCATCAATAATGACTCCAAGATCCTCTTCTGCTTCTGCACTGATGAGAAGGGAGTTCCCCAGCCTGTAGGTATGCTGCTGGTTCTTCCTCCCCAGGTGCAGCACCTTGCACTTGTCACTGTTGAAACCCATCCTGTTCTCACCTGCTCACCCCTGTAACCTGTCCAGGTCCGATTGCAGCCTATTCCTCCCTTCTAGCGTGCCCACTTCTCCCCACATCTTAGTGTCATCTGCGAATTTGAACAGGGTGTTTTTTACCCCCTCCCATCCAAGTTGCTTATGAAGATGTTGAACAGTGCGGGTCCAAGGACTGAGCCCTGAGGGACCCCACTGCCCACATCCCTCCAGGTCGAATAAGACCCGTCCACCACCACTCTTGAGGTACAGCCCTCCAGCCAACTAGTGACCCATCTGACTGTGTAGGTGTTGACACCACAGTCTCCTAGTTTCATTAATTCCAGTTTGGACCTGCACACAAGTGCCCCTTCACACCAGTCAATAGAGAATGTGAGTTGCTACAGCTCCCAGCTACATAGCCTTGACTACAGTATTCAACTATTCATTCTGCAGCTACTCGAGGTTTTAGTTCTAGTGGGCCTCAGTTTAATTCTTGAGGTATTAGCATGATGGAGGCCATCACACAAGAGAATGACTAGAATTGCTTCCAAAGATCAGAGCTTTAGATAGCAGACTTTTTTCTTTACCCAAAATGTCTCAGTGACAGCATTTTGAGTAACAGTGGTAGGACAAAGTGGATTTGATGAGAGAAGGGAGTTTAAAAAAATCAATCCTAATTAAAGGTTGGCAATTAATTCAACAGGGACAGATGCAAGCAACAGCAGCACTGAACAAACTTTGAAGGTCAGAGTGGGAGAACAACCTAAAAAGAATGGCGAGGCATCTATTAGGGATGGCTGATCAGCCTCTGATGTATGCCAACAAAACTGAAAATCTTTCATGCAAACTTTGAACATTACAGAACTTGGAAGTGACTATGTTCTCAGTATCACATCTGATACATAAAATGCATAAGAATCTAGGACTTGCAGTAGCAGGAATTTCAGGAACAGGGCAGTACAAACACCTAGAAGTAGTTTAAGTGCTTGAACAGGCTCAAACAGACAGACAAGCTTTCCAACACTGCAAAAGGGGCTATCTTAACCAATGCAGTTTGTGTGGGTGTTCCAGATTTGCCGCTGTGCGCAGGAGCTTTCCGGCTTGTGGGACAGATGGGTTAATATGCCTTGCAACATTTTAATTTTCACAATCCTTTTGTTCTGCAGTGAGCCCAGTGTTGGTTGTCACAGGTGACAGGAGACTGAACAAGATGCAAATTTTGGGCTTATTTAGAGGTCCCAAGAGTTGCACATGACCTCTTATATATCAATTTAGGGGAATTACATTTTTGATTGCAGCAACAAACACTGGAATGGCTGGTATAATATACAGATCTTTGATCTTGAATCAAATCTCCTTTTCAAATTAAAATATTGGGTTTTACACACTTAAGTCTTTACCACACCTTTGGGAAATGATGTTATGAGGGAAAGGACTCTCTCAATCATCAGTGGAAACAAGGGAATGACAAAATGTAATGTCCTCCTTCATTTCTCTCCTTAAAAGCTGTTCTTTGCTGTGACACCTACAAGGTGGTTAGGCTGTTGTTATACTGAGAATTCTATCATCACCAGGGATCCGGGTTTTCCATTTCCCATGGGAAAACAGGAAAAAAAATGCAGATTTTCCCTTTTAATCAAGGGAAATGTGGATTTTTCATTTTAATGGAGAAACACAGGAATTTTCCAGTTTTGCGAAGAGCTCTCTGCAGGCTGGCAGAGTTCCAGCCTGCAAGGGGCTGGAGGGAGCAAGAGAAGGCCAGGCAGGCAGGGGGTGCCACGTGCATGTGCACGCTTACACATGCACACAGCCACCAGGCAGCCTGGAGAGCAGCTCCCGCAGGTAAGTCTGGCAGTGGGGAGGGGGGTTGAGGCCTCCACAGGGAGGGAGGGAGGTGGGCAGGGCTGAGGCTGGAAGGGCACAACTCCATGCCACCGCCCCTACTGTTGCCACAGAGGCATTGGGCACTTCCCCAAGGCAGCCCAGGCCTTGCAGTGGCAAGGAGCTTCCCCACCCGGCCCCGCTCTGCACTGCTGCAACTGGTCCCACCTGCTGGGTCGTGGAGGCCCTGGGAGGAGGGCAGCAGTGCGGGGAGCCCCGAATCCACAGCAGGCAGTCCACATCTGCCCCCTCCCCCTGACAGGCTCTACTCTGGCTGTGTTGCCTGTGGAAGAGGGGGAGCCAGGCTCCACGCTCTGCTCCATCGGAGCAGCCGCTGCCTCCCACGGGTAGCAGCTGGGGCTCTGGCACTGCTCCGGGGGGGAGGCAGGCAGCTGCAGACCCGGGTCCCTGGCCCCATAGCCATGGCAGCTGGGGGCCCTCTCCAGCAGGCCTGAGAGGACTGTGGGTGGAGAGTGAGGGACACCAGCAGCGCTGTGGGGCTATGGGTGGGGAGTGGCCCCATGTCCTGGGGAGCTAAGAGGGCAGGGGGAACTCTAATTTCCATTATAAAAAATCCAAAATCAAATATCAAAATATATAGGTACTTGGAATTTATTTTATTAGTGATTGAGGCTCTGGTAGGCTTCCAAATTGCATTAAAATTGTAAATAGATCAATAAAACATTGTGTTCAATTGATACCTAGATATATAATGGTGTTTCATTTTAATCATGGATTTGGGGGGTTTTAATCGGAGAATTTGCACGTGTTTTTATCAGAAAATTTACAATTTTTGCAATTTTTACACAGGGAAAGCCCGGATCCCTGATTATCACGCTAACCACTGCTGCCTCACTGTTACTTTGTACACCTCCATCCTTCCTGTATCCATTCACATTTTGTCCTATACTTGGATTGTAAATTCTTGGGAAAAGTACACCTTTGTACACGGTGTCTGTGAAGTACCTAGTACAGTGGTTCTCAACTGTGTTAGACTCCAGGCACCCTCAGAAAATGCCAGCACTTAGTTTTCAATCATTTTCACTACAGAAAAATAATAGAGCAATTCTTTTGTTGCACAAAGACTGTAGAAAGACCACACCAAGGCAGAATGTTTTTAACACCATAGATTCCTATTGGAAATCTCTGTTTATCTTGAGGATCATATTTGCACCAGTAACAGAGCTAACATTGTGTGGCACCCCATGCCACCCTTGAAAGGAATTTCAAGTCACCCCAGCACCATTCACCCTGGTTGATAATCACTGACCTAATACAATGGGTCCCAGGCCAGAACCAGGTGCCCTAGGCCCTACAGCTTTAAAATAAAGTGGGTGCAGCTCCATGGATGTTAAAGAATCCACTTCTAATTTGCAGTTCACTTGCAGAACAAAACCAAACAACAGGGCAAGTTCCCTTTCAGCAGCAGCAAGTTTCTAGGTTACAGGCTTCTGCAGTAATAAAGTACAGCTATATCCTAATCAATGGCCAGTTCCTCTCCACTTAACTGCTGTTATCCTCTTAATGAAGAACCAACCCTCGCTGTGGTCTTCAGGAATTAAAAGTGAGGAAACGAAGCGGTGAAGGAGCAGGTACTGTAGAAACTGAACGAGTGATATAATCATTTCTCCTCCCTGTATGAAGCAGGAATTTACAGCAGTGGTGATGATAAAAATCACATTCAAGGAAAGTATTATTGAGTGGTGGGAATAAAGGCTGGTGAGCCAGAAACAGGGGAGGTGAGCTGTAATCTGTTATTTGAGGACAAATTCATCTGTAGTCTGCCTTTCAAAAGGGGTGAACACCTAATCTCACTGAAGTTCATTTTCTTTTTTTTTTTTTTAAGGATGATAATATTTCCCCCCTCTCATGGTGTTGCTCTATAAAATGCTCTGAAGATAGAAAAGAATAAGAAAACTGCTAAAATTATGTATTTCACTGTGATTTTTTTGTATGGAGAAAATGTTAATTCTGTCTTAGATTTTAGTTATATTAAGAAACTGCATTTCATTTTTTCATTAGAATTTAGTAACCATCAGAGATAAATAGTCAGTACTTATGGAAAAATGTAATATTTCTACAGTATTCAAAAGAAGTGTTCAGCTCTTGAGATCTGAAAATTAGGATGAAAAATATCTATATTACATCAATACAAGTAGTTCTAGATCCTTTCAACAGTGAAGGGATTAATGACGGTTATTTTTTTCATAATTTTCAAGGAACCTGAATATAACTGAACTCTCAGGGGCAAGGAGGAGTTAAATAAATAAAAATCTTCCATGGTTAGAATTTTAATAGAAAATAACTCTGTAATTGCTTGATTCCATCAAAATAATTCCTTCAAAGCAGCTTTTACAGCAACCTATAAACATCTGCTCCCCCAGATGGCTGTTTTACTTCCTCACTTTGCTTTCCTAAGCTTCTTAACATTAAAATTGCAGACTGTATACAGTAATTTCCAGAAGACAGAAGCCACATTTATTTCCCCCACATTTGTTTATCCATTTTATGGTTCTAAGACAGATTTTTTGTAATAAAAGCCTTCTCTATAAGGATGTTTCTGATTTTATCAAAAAATTAGGGGGGGTGGGGGAGAGAGATAATATGTTTTGAGTCAAATTTTAAGGCATTGTAATTTTCTTTAAAGATATCAATAAGGAACATTTCCTAAAACTGAAACCAATAGCCAGGCAGTTCGGAAAAAAATATTATTTTGTAATACATCCAATACAAAGAGAAACAGGATACATCCAAGGAAAGACAGAATGATATACACATCAGAGGTGCCAGTGAATTGTTTAAAAGAGTTGTAAAACAGTATTTTATTAAAAAAAAAACAAACCCCAAAAAACCAAAACCCAGCAGAGACTAACATCATTCTCTGAATTGTATGTATTAACCTCCCAAAGTTAAAGTGAGGGTGTTATTGGAAGGTCAGCTTGTTCAAATTATTTCCCTCTTCCTATTTTCCCAGGTTTAAATGTAGTTAGATGCCCTTCATCTAATCTCATGTTGACATCAGGACAGGTAGGATAAAATGCTTTCATTGACACATAATAGAAATTAAACTGGCTGTTTCTATGCGTTAGTAATTTGTATTTGAGTTCATGATTTTTCAACGTTGTCATGAGATTGCATAAAGGTACAAGAGGGTGGGAGAGAGGTTGGCCCCCACTATAGTATGACATCCTTGTCCTACATCTTCAAAACTTTTAAATGTCTGAGCCCAAGATGGCTTCTTCTCTCCAGTGACAATGACCATGACCTAGCACAGAGCTGTCCAACCTCTAAGAGGCTGGGGGCTGCATGACTGACAGGCTGCACTAGCAGGGGCCACAGGCCTCTGGAGTGTATGCTGTGCATTCCCTCCCCACTTCATTGCATGCTCCCCATCTGCTGCACCACGTGTGCCCCCACTGCACCACATATCCCATCTCACCTTCCCTTTCCCAGCTGTGGGTTACACCACTGCACCATGCCACTTTGGTGCCCTGCGCCATGGACCTCCCCAGCACTGTGGGCTGTGCTACACTGCACCCTCTCACCTCTGGGAAGCCTGGAGGGGTGGTGTGGGGACTCCGGCAGATGCTTTCACCAGAGCATCAAGGGAAGATGAGTAGGAGCCTGGTATAGGCCACACGTGCATCGTAGGCCTGTGCAACATAAGCCATGGGTAAGCTTGGCAGGATTCAATTTTTATTTGTAAACATCAATGCATGATGATTTCACTTCACACTCACAGACCGCTGAAAAAAATTCCCATCGTTAATAATCAGGGGGCAGTAACCGCCACAGAACAAAGGAAAGCAGGCACTGAGCATGGTGGCACTGCGCCCGGGAGCCAGGCAGCAGGTTGACAGCCCAGCAGCACAGCAATTTCCCCTGCATCTGCTGTGTGCGTGTATGTGCACCACCATACCCGTAATATAGCGCAATCCTGAAAATTTAAAATCAATACAAATCAAAATAAATGCTTAAAAACAGAAATCAGTATTATCCAAAATTAGTAAAAATAAAAATCAAATTCTGTCAAGTCTAGTCCTGGGTAGCATGCAATGTCATGACCCAATCTGAGCTTGACCTATGCAGCAATGCTGAAGTTAAGCCTGCACTGTCCAAAGCATGCACTGTCCAAATACAAAAACACTCTGTGTTGTGCGCTGTTGCCAGGCTTAGCCATTTTCAAAAGGCCTAGGCCAAACTGCAGAAATGTGGTTAAGCAGCAGGGCCCAAAGCCTGTTTCTGAGCGACTATAACGCAGACTTTTGTACGTATGACAACTAGCTTGGTCAACAAAGTAAATGAAGCCATCCATATGTCTAGCTAAACACAATTAAACAAAGCACAAGGCCTGAAAGGAAACATTATAAATGTAGTTCATAAATTAAATAATCCAAATACACTATATCATAGCTTTATCTTAAAATTTTAAAAGACGGGACTGATGTAACCTAATATATTAGATGCTATTTTGCTATAATAGATATACCTTTGTTAAATTCCTTAAATAATTTGTAAAAATAAAACAACCTTGTCAGAGAAGACCATAAACTAAGGTAAAGAAGAAATGGGCCAGTGTTTAACAGCATTCCCCAATATGGAAGTAAAGGAGATGAGAAACCCTCCCTTTTACTTTCCCAAGAATATAAATCCGAACTAATAAACACCTTCCAAGTCCACAGGAAATCCGGGTCAATCAGTTCCAAAAGTTTCAAAGACATTTAAACAAACCCAATCAGAGATCATTTATTAGAATAAATAAATTGAAACCAGCCATCTCTAAATTTTGGGCACAGGCTGAAGGGAAATTTAGAGAACTCCACAAATTCAAGAAGATCTGCTGCTGATCTGTGTGCCACCTCTCGAGTTTCCACAAGGGAAGCCTGACCAGTGGGCCTGTTCTCCCCTTGAATTCAAGGCTATGTAAGCATTGTCTTCATTAATACAAATAAGTCTTTATTATTGCATATCCTAATACAGCTTTTGAGATGTGACTGGAACAGTTTCACTGGTCGTCAGTCTCCATACTCCAGTTAAAATTTGAAGTAACACCGAGGGCCACAATTTAACACCTCACAGGCTGCATGCAGTCCTCAGGCCACCAGTCAGACAGCCTTCTATTAACACAAATTGTCACTGTAAACATTCCCCGGAAGAAGCTGACCTAATGAACAGTCAAGCAGTGATGCAAGAACTGCTTGGTACAGTGAGAAGTGCTCCAAGCCCATTTTCCAGTATATTTTACAAATTAATGAATAAGAAATGTTCAAAATGCAGTGAAAAGTCTTTCTCCCACTAACAAATTTATTTTCTTTTTCAAGAGGGAAAGGAACAATTTATGGGAATGACAGTTTCTCTGATCACACATCGCAAAGTTACATGAGGTTGCTAGAACTGTAATTTACGGACAGAATTTATTCTTTTATTTCCATTTGGATTCATACAATCTGACATTCCATTATGTGCAAACTAGTCTATTTCTGATGATCTTGGTGTTATTCAAATTTACTAGACCTGCAAAGTAAATGCATGCCAACTTTACATGCCTCATTTTCAAAAGCTTTCCAAAAACTCACTTCTAATACATCCACAGCAATCTGGATAGTTCAGCATGCAGTTGCTTAACTGGTGTGTGAAAATGAGTGCATACAGAAACTACAGCCAGGCTAGAAATTGGCCTTAAGCTTTTCAAAAAGATACCTGTCAATTTTAACAGGATCAAAAGGAGAAAAAAGTATGTAGTGCAAATTCTGAAGGCCATGGTTTCAAGCCAGCTTCTGAATTTACACATGGCTACTTTGCAGGGACACTATTCCAGCATGCAAAAACCCAGGGTTCATTTGTTTGCGCAGACTGGGTACTTAGAGTCTGGGCAGAAGGTACAACTCTAGCCTTAAATGTCCTCTCCAGCTTCCGTATGTTAGAAAGCAGGTGGTAAGATTCCCCTAACACAGCTGGAAGTTTCAGGGGGAGCTGTTCCCCGGAAACAACCCTCTTCCCCAGAAAACCAAAGATCTTGAAAAGCTGCATTAATCAGATTTAAACAGATCTTAGGAAATAGTGTTCTGTAGTTTCTGTGAACTAGTCAGAATTCCTGTGCCAAGTCCTCAGGGTGATAAGCATCTAGAGTGCCTAGAGAAGTGCTTGTTCACGTTCTAATTAGAACGCTCCAGCTTCACTGCACCATCATGTGTATTAAGTCCCCACACATTTCAAAACAGCCACAGGGGTGCTTTATCTAAGCCTCATTGAATGAGCTTTAGAAAGAGCATCCCATCTCCAATTTGAAACATGCAGGAGCTTAATACACATGACAGTGAGCCATTTTAATTAGATCAGCTGTCTGGAAACTATTAATTAAAATGCCACTCCCCACTACCATGTGTATAGACAGCCATAGATTTCTCACTGACTACCAAGGCAGCTGCATGGTTCATCATCCATGATTTGGCTTAGAATATCAGGCAGTTTTCTCATTGGAACTCAGATAGGTACAGATTCAGCTGAGCCTTCACAAACTCTTTTTTTAGTCAGCTTCCACTTCTCCTGGGGTGCCTACACTTTAAAGTGCATAAAACAAAAACGCAGCTTTACAAGCAAATTGAGGGACTATATAAATGACTGAAGGGGAAAAGTGCTGGGATAGTCATTTTTCATAGTTATGCACTGAAAGAAACTTTTCATAGTCCTTGAACATTCAAGGTCAACACAACATGCGCTGCTTGCTGTATTCATGTTGAATGAAGTGCCCAGTTCACAGAAACTATAAAACATTATTTCCTAGGACCTACTTTAATCTGGAGGAGCACTGCAAGCTAGAACCTGTGATCCTCAGAGGCTATACTTCTTTTTAGAAGTGAGAGGGACTACGATCTGCTCTGTTGTATTCAAGTTAGGTGAGGACCTTCAATTCCTGGTATTTAGCTAGGTTGACCATCAACTCTGAAAAATTTTGGATAAATGTGTCACAAACCATGTTAAAATATAACTGCTCTTCAATTTAGTAAAAATGCTGAATTTACCATCTCCATTCCTGTCACAGTATTTGGTTGGAAAATCACATTTTTCTATTTCACTCCTATAGTCAGTTTGATAAGATATTTTCACTGAGTTACCTGAACTGCTGCTCTCGTTTTTCAGCAACCAATTTTTGCCTTTCTTCTTCTCGCTTCTCTCTCAATAGTTTTAGTCTCTCTCTCATTTTTGCTTGTCTTTCAAGAACAGTTTCTTCCAATGACTCCAACTCTGAAAAATAGCTATTTTCCTCTGCTTCCAGAAGTTCACGAAGTCTAAAATGAAGAAAATATTTCAACAAAAGCCAGCACAATCCTCTCCACTGAATTCAGTTACCTTATTACAAGTGAAATCAGACCTAGGAAATTTTTAGTGGCTCTTGTCCAACAGAACCGTGTTCTGATAGTGTGTGCAAGACAATTAACTACCCTGGTTACCATTCTCTTACCTACCTGGTGACACATGACTTTAGCACACTAGCAAAGTGGTACTTTGTCTCCATGGAGACTTATCCATGTATGAGTTTACAAACAAGAAAAATGGCATTATTAAACATTCACATAAGAGAGAAATCTTGCCAAAAATCTGAATAATTCAGTTCGAACTGAGCCACATACAAAAAAATTCCAAAAAACCAGAATAAACCCCAAAAACCCCAACCAAACAAAGCAACCTTCCCCTTAATTGGTTTTGCATACATTTATAATAATTTTAAATATCATGCTAATCTAATAGAAAATAACCATGTGAGCAATGGTAACTTAGCAATAGCTTTTTAGGCTAACTTTTATTCAAAAGCTCTGTTCCGCACTAGGTGGTGAGAGTGATTTACAGTCCACTCATGCAGTGATAGGAAATGTGGTCAATACCATCCAACTTCTGAAACTGTCTGAGAATACAGCCCTGTGCATTGTTGCCAGCACCACAGCTCTAAAAGATAATGTAACTGTGCTATGCTATGCACTTTTTAAGATGGGGATAATAAATCAAATCTTTGAGATCCAATTAGATCACTAGGCTTGGAATTAATTTACAATTTTATTTTTGGTTTTAGACACTATAGTATTTGAAAAGGATCTGATTGTGCATGATATTAAGATCCAAGTATGATATACTATAGAAGAGTTATAGGTCATTGTGTTAGTTACACCTCTGTAGATATGTGCAAGCATAAATTATTGCATGCTAGTGTAATTTATATGTAAAACAGATACCAACAGAAGGCGCAATACAGGGTAAATAAGTAAGAAAGGGGCTGGCTTGCCTGGAGATGTTTATACAACCCCCTGTTAAGCTGCTTTTCCTGATACAACAGTTTTTATGCTAAGTATCTCACGTTAGCAACTTGTAATCACATGGCCCAAAAGTCATGAGAGAACCTGGAATCAGGAAATCACTGTTTTTAATTCTGGTTCTTACAGGGACACTCTCACTGATCTCGGGCAAACCACTTGCCCTTTTTTATAAAATGAAGATAGCACCATTTATTTACCTCATAAGGGAAATGGTAAGGAGGCAGATATCTATAATATTACTTAGCTTTTCAAATATTAACTATCTTTTAAATGAGATGTCTAGACAGTGATCTGTGTAGTCTTTGCTCTAAGGCCAAAGATTACCAGTGTTGGAATTTACATTTCCTTTTCACACGTGGTCCCTTACAAGTCAGGGTTCAATCCTGATGGAACGGCAATGAAAGGAATTGTACACTACTACTAATTCCACAGTTCTTAACCTATGGGCAGACACTACTCTGAGCCATCAGTCCAACACACCGTGGAATTAATTAAAAATGAAAAATACATATACATTAACTAATGAATGAAGCCATTTGACTACACTGTGAAAAAGTTGTCATAATTTATTGCATCTAAAATATTTCTGGACTAAATTTTCTTATTCTCTATTCTCACCAGGGAAAATATTTTTTTCCAACTGTTTTCCCTGCAATCTGCTCTTGGAATCTAAAAGTTAAATTAATGGTCCTGAACAATCTGGCCTTGTAACAGGAATTTTTAACAATGTTCTTGATGCATAAACCAGAATGCAGTTCACTCCCGTAGCCCTGGAAAGCCAATACAGCTAGTAAGAAGTGCTTGATACTATTTTAGTCATTATACATTATACTCACTCAGGTATGACCTCAAATACATATGCAAGGTACTAGTCCTGCATGAGCGACCACGTTTCGCTCTAGTGTTTGGCACTATAACTATGCAGTCTACTAATTAACTGAGTCAAGGGCAGCTACTCTTTAGCAGTAGAGTCACTGATGAAGACTGGGTTACTACATACGTGGCCACAGACATGCTCACACACAGACAAGAGTTCTGTCAAGTAACACTACAATCACCATTACAGACATAATGTAAAAGATTTATTTAGTACACACATCAATTTTATTTGAAATCTATTTTGTGTGCTTTTAAACATGGAAATGAGAACAAGAACTTGAAATATGTTTAATTTTTGTTTCTATTTCATTTTTTACCTCTCTCTCCTATCCTCAGTCCCTGCCAGGTACTCTTGCATCGTCTCAGCAACCTTCTTCCGTACAGTACTGTGTAGTCTTTTGCATTCATTGTGTTCCTCCCACTGACTGATCTCACGTCCCTTGCTGTGGAGCTTTGCAAACTCCAAGTATTTAAGACGTTCCTCTTCTTTACGTCTGCACGCCAACAGGAAACTTTCAGCTTTATTCGATTTAGGGCCCTTGGCTCTCTGCAAAAGAAGAAATATTTGTAAAGATGGAAATAAAACCATCTTTTCACTTATCAGCAATCCTGCCTAGCTGATCTCCACTCAATGTTCCCCCTTGGAACCCTCAATATTAATCACTCCTGTCCCTGTTTTGTCATTTGTTGTCTCCAGTAACCAGCTGTTATTTGCCCATTTTACATAACCAATAGGTCTGACTAGTTGACTACCAGGTACTGAATAGATATTACCATATTTTCTTATGCACAACATGTACCTTTCACCCCCCCCAAAAAAATTCAGCTGCTGAAACTGGGGTGCACACAGGGTAATAGCAAAGAAATGTGGTAATAGCAGTTTCTCTGCTGCGGAAGGGGGGAGGGGGTGTTAAAGTAGCGCTTCAGTGCTGAATACAGGGCTCACTAGCTGCTGGTTCTGGACATTTTTTCTGTCCTCCACAGAGGCTCCTGCCGCAGAAGCAAGGTGATTTTTTTTCCTTCTTTTTGCCTTTCAGCAACAAGGTAGATATCTTATTCGGGGCACATGGTATGCAAGAAAATGTAGGAATAAGAAGTCCAATGTTATGTGAAAAGATTATAAACTATGCTTCTCAGTAACAGGACACCACAGTAGGAAGAACGAGCTGCTTTATGGGGCAAACAATGGCATGTGGGTGTAGGTATACTGATATCACCAGGGAGAATGCTACACTGGATGGGGCATGACCAACAACAACGACAGTGATCCCAGAGTGGTTTTCACAGCCTGGGTACAATTCACATGACAGGTGTCCACATGGACCCTGGCTACCAGGCCACAGATTTTATTTTACCCTAGTGGGTTTTATTTTAAATGTCAATACATTTTAATGGTAAATACCTCATACTTACACACTGCATTCATGGGCAGATCTAGGACTTTGAAAAATGGGGTGCACAACACATTTTTCTCTATGACGGTGCTCAACTGTGTGGGGGGCAAAGCCAGTGCTGCACCACCAACACCCTGCACCGTTGCCACCTCCAAAGAGCATGGCCAGAGGGGGCGAAGCCACTGCTGCTGGCCTCGTCTCGCCACTCTGGCCCCTAAGTAACTGCTGTCATGGCAGCACTCCATCGTTTTTACTATGTCTGCTGCCAAGACAACCACTCAGAGTGCGAAGAAAGCATTACAGACAGACAGACGGGCAGACTAAGGTTTTTATAATATCAGAATTGGTCCTGTCACTATTGCTGTTCAATGTCCTTCTCTTATTCAGATTTGTAAAACAAAATCTTACCTTCTGGAGCTTTTCAACAATGTCTCCAAGGCTTCACTGTCAGCCATTTTATTAGCTCATGTTAACATTAATTCATTCCCTGATGTTCATAGAACCACACCTGACTTTATGTTTTTTAGCTAGAGTTATAAACAACATGCAGGGCTGTGAAACAGAAGAGACATGGCAGGAAGGGCAAACAGAAAGGAACACTACAGAAAGTGAGACAGTGCGAGCATGTCTACACATGTATTTATGCCATCTTAAATTTACTGCTCAGTAAATTACTGTGCAGTAAGCGGGAATAGGCTGGCATCTACATGCGCAGGTGACCTGGAACTAAATTTAGCAACCTGCCATATGTCCCTGTAGCCACCAGGGGGAACTCCAGCCTCTGGCCACACCGCTGCCAGCACTTGGGACCAGCCTTAGTCCCAAGCTGAAACCGGAGCTGGCTGCCAACACCTAGAACTAATTTTAGTCCCAAATTGAAGCCAGAGCCAGCTGCAGGCACTTGGGACTAACTTTAGTCCCGAATTGAAGCCAAAAGAGGCAGCCAGTCAGGAACCCTGGGGATGGGCCAAGGCCGGCCCCCTAGTGGCTGGGCAGACGCAGTAGGGAGGCCCCCTGGGTTACTGCACAGTAATGCATCTACACGTGTGTTACTGCGCAGTAACTAATCAGGTGTAAATTTGATACCTGCATGATGCAAGAGCAGCTACCCCCACTGCAGGGCTAGCTGCACCCTTGCTCTCAGTCTCCTCCCCTGCAACTAGTATGAATACATCCTGCTGCCACAGCAGCAACCTCTGGGGACTTTTTTAAGTCTCTCAAGTATGTAAGAATCCCCACCTTTGCCTCCCTGCTTAGAGGCACTTCCCTTCCCCTCCCTCACCCTCTCCTCCTGCTGCTACTGCTTCCTTTACTGTCCAGGGGGTGTAGAAGCTTCCAAGGTGCCACTGCCGCTCCAGCTGAGGGACGTGTGTGCTGGGAGATTCAATCTTAGGCTGGATATCCAGAAAAACTTCTTCACTGTGAGAACAGGGAGGTAGTGCAATAGACTGCCTAGGGAAGTTGTGGACTCTGCAGCATTGGAGATGTTCAAGAAGAGGCTGGACAGCCAATGGTCAGGAATGATCTAGACATAGCTATGCCTGTTTTCTACCATGGACATTTCCCATGCTTCTGGGTTTTTCTGGTTCCTATCCCCTCCTCCCTCCCCCCTGCTTTTTTTTTTCTTCTTTACTATGCGTGTCAGGGTGTTTTTAAGCCTCCCAAAAGGCAGTGGGTATTGGTTACAGCTAGGGCTGGGAACTTAGAATCATAGGGTTGGAAGGGACCTCCGCAGGTCATCTCATCCAACCATCTGCTCAAAGCAGGACCAGCCCCAACTAGATCACTGCACCCAGGGCTTTGTCGAGCTGGGCCTTAAAAATCTCCAAGGATGGAGATTCCACCACCTCTCTGGGTGACCCGTTCCAGTGCTTCACTACCCTCCTAGTGAGAAAGTTTTTCCTAATATCTAACGTAAACCTCCCTTGCTGCAACTTGAGACCGTTGCTCCTTGTTCTGTCATCTGCCCCCACTGAGAACAGTCCAGCTCCATCCTCTTCAGAACCCCCTTCAGGTAGCTGAAGGCTGCTGTCAAATCCCCTCTCAGTCTTCTCTTCTCTAGACTCAATAAGCCCAGTTCCCTCAGCCTCTCCTTGTAAGTCATGTGCTCCAGCCCCAAAACAATTTTTGTTGCCCTCTGCTGAACTCTCTCCAATTTCTCCACATCCTTTCTGTAGTGGGGGGGGGGGCCCAAAACTGGACACAGGACTCCACATGGGGCCTCACCAGTGCTGAATTGAGGGGAATAATCACTTCCCTTCGCCTGCTGGCAACACACCTACCAATGCAGCCCAGGATGCCATTAGCCTTCTTGGCGATAAGGGCACACTGCCGCCTCGTGTTCAGTTTATTGTCCACTGTCACCCCCCCAGGTCCTTTTCTGCAGAGGTGCTGCACTGCCCATCAGCCCCCAGCCTGTCCCGGTGCATGGGGGTGTGCCATCCTCAGTGCAGGGCTTTGCACTTGTCCTTGTTGAACCTCATGAGATTTTTTTTGGTCCAATCCTCCCATTTGTCTACGTTACTCTGAATCCCAGCCCTACCCCGCAGTATATCTACTACCCCCGCAGCTTGGTGTCATCTGCAGACTTGCTGAGGGTGCACTTCATCCCATCTTCCAGGTCGCTGATGAAGACATTGAACCAAACCAGCCCCAGGACCGACCCCTGGGGCACTGCACTGGATACCGGCTGCCAACGAGACATCGAGCCATTGGTCTCTACCCATTGAACCCGATGCTCCGGCCAGTTTTCTACCCACCAGACAGCCCGCACCTCCTCAGCTTGCCTGCGAGAAGGCTGTGGGAGGCCGGATCAAAATCCCTGCTCAAGTCAAGGTATCCATGGCTCTCCCCACACCCACAGCGCCACTCCCCCATCACAGAGAGCAATGACGTGGGTCAGCGTGCCTGGAGCCAGGCCGGACAGCCATGGCTAGGGGGTCTCCCCGCCTCAGGGTCAGCCCCGTTTCACCGCACGGTCAGTCTGGTGCAGCCCGTGGGGGTTTCATCCTTGCCCTGCCCCCACGGACCCCGCGGTGACACGAGGGGAAGGGGGGGGGGTCACTGCTCACCAGCGCTACGGAGTGCGGCGTGGGGCCCGACACCTCCCGCGGCCGCCGGCTCCACAGCTGCTCCATCGCCGCGGCCCCGCCGCCGGCACTTCCGGGACGCGCTGCTCGTCGCCACGGCAACGAGGAGCGGCGGAAGGGACGTC
>NW_005842609.1:426023-428263 GCF_000455745.1 Alligator sinensis
GAACCACGTGTGCGGCGAGGTAGCCAGGGTCAGCTGCGTGTGTATAGACACGTTTATAGGGATACATAGACGTGTGTACGTACATGCTTGTAACTACCTATGCGTGTGTTTGTGTGCCTATATATATGTATATGTAGATTTGTATACGACACACATAGATATCTATACATCTATGTAAATACATATCTACATATAAACATTTCTGTTTCTTGAAGAGCGGATGTCCACAGGTGTTTTACCTTTACAAAACGTGATGCTTCTCATATATATATGAATATACATAGGCGCACACACATATACACAAACGTGTGTATGTATATAAACATACACAAATGTATGTATATGTGTGCTTATGTATGTATATGTATATACATATATAGTATGTGTATATACATATACACATGCATGCACATATATATACATATATGTATATGTATGTGTAAGTATATGTGTGTATACATACATACATACATATAAACATACCTGTTTCTTGAAGAGCAGATGTCCACAATACCTTTATAAAACGTAATGTTTCTCATATATATGTATCTGCACATGCACACACGTATACACACACATTTATATAAACGTGTGCGCGCTTATGTATGTATATGCATATACACACACATATGTGCCTAGTATATGTGTGTGTATATATATACACATATACATATATATATGTATACACACACACATATATGTACGTGTATACACATACACACACATATATAAATATACACACACATATACAAACATATGCATACATATAGACATATCTGTTTTGAAGAAGAGTGGATATCCACAAGTGTTTTACCTTTATAAAACGTGATGCTTCTCATTTTCATTCTCTTTTTTTACTGGATGATGGAGCATCTGGGCTCTTGGGTCATTTCCAAGTCGGGTACACAGGACAGTTCTCGGTGAGGATTTCCAAAGCAGTGGAAGCCCTTGCATGGAGCCTCAGTGACATCTAGTGGCTGCTGGTTCATTTGTCAGCTTCTGTGTTCCAGTTTCTCTCTGCTTATTTTCTGCTTTCTGCATGTCCTTTCACAGCATCTAACGAAGTGAGCTTCAGCTCACAAAAGCTTCTACTACCCATTTATCTACTTTGGTTAGTCTATAAGGTGCAAACCTAACCTGCCTCCTACTTGACTTCAGACTGATCTGGCTAATTTGGTCTCTCTAGCAGATGTATTGCTACAGTTTGGCAGTTCCTGGGAAACCACAGAAGAAGCAGCTCCTGAACTGTGCTTACAAGTTGAAAGAAATAAAAGCCCAAGATGTCACCTTAAATACCCTGCCTGCAAGTCTGGAATATAGTCTCCCTCCTAAGAGGTATATTAAATAGCAATCAATTAAAGTGTACACAATTGTAGCTGAAGAAGCTGAAAACTCTTTCTTTAATTCAGATTGATATTAAAGACTGAGAGAGGGGCTGCATACCAACAGATGCATTTTCAAATTTGTGACTATTTGTAGTCATTCTTATTTTCAATAAGTGATAGTGAGTAAGGGCAAATCTGACTCTTGGTGGAGACCATTCACTAATTACCAAAATTAAAGATTTCCAAATATTCATGTCCTTGAGCAGTGCTTCCAGATACACTTGCATAATGAGGGGTAATTATTATATGCTTCTTAGTAGTGTGCTGGCAAAAATATCTACAAAGGTAATTAAAGATAAGGCGTGATGGCATAGTTTATGATTCCTTCTCTTTTTAGAAGAAGGGTTGTTTGTGCTTTGTTTGTGTGTGCGTGTGCATGTGTGCACAACCGCAAACTTCATAGTTATATTTGCACTTTAATAGCACCTTTTGTCCCAAGGAACTCAAATGTTTTATTGACAGTTAAGGGAATAAAACCCTTGATATTCATTTTGAAGCATGAAAGAGAGAACACATTCTTAGTTAAAGCCAGGGCCAGTACTTAATCTCTGGCTGCAGAAATAAACATAAGCAAAGGTCAATTGTTTTATTTCTTTTAAAAGGGAAAGAGTTTTAATGGTGTGAGGAGTGTTTTATGATTTTGTGGTTATCTGACTCTCACATGAATGCTAGATGAACAGATAGTTGTTTCTCTTTAACCAGCATGCTAAATCAAGATCTCTTTATCATAGGATTGCTTTATCCTTGGTTTCTTAGTTTCAAAAGAAGAGAGGACCTCCAGTCCTCCATACATCATAGAATTACCATGTTGTGCCCTAGAACACAATAGTCATTTGGGTTTTCTTTACAGTTTTT
>NW_005842609.1:428273-436925 GCF_000455745.1 Alligator sinensis
TGGGTTTGTTTGCAGAGTATAACCTCTTTTTTTCTTACCCAATTCCCAGTGGAAAACCTTAAAGCCTGTGTTAAGTTTTCTTGACTGTTTAGGACAGCCTAAGTTTGATAGATCTAGCCCTTTATAAAGGATGTTAAATCTATCTATGGCTAAAAATTAATTGTGCTTTCTAGATCCTTTTTTTTCGAGAAGGTGCCAAGTAATTTTGCAGGCAATGGATGCATGGCCTCTGCTTTAGAAAAGAATTCAGACACAAGACCTGACTCCCCGGGATTTTGCAGCTCTCGCAATGTATCCACACCTGTGCTGATGAGGGTACAACAGATACATGTTAAAAAAAGTAAACTAATCCTGTTATACACTTATTGTGGACTCATTTTACACTCAAATGTAACAGATTATGTAATATTCAAAGCAACAGAGGGTTTTTTTTCTAGGGAAAATCAACTTTGTTGTCTTTACCCCAGCCTAGAAACCACTTTCTGGCCAGAAAAGAAAACCCAAACAAGGTCTACAGCTCCTCTCTGTTCCAGGAAAATGAAGTTGCCGGAGTTACAGAGACTGATGAAAGTTAAAGGGATGGCCCAGAATCATTTGACTCAGTCTACGCCCTGCCTTGCTTCCTCTTCCTCTAAGAGAGAAATAAAGACTTCCAAAACAGAATTGAAATCCTTCCACCGCCTGTAAAAGAGAAAAAATAGAAATCTACTGCTTTCTAATGATGGCTCTCCTTTTCCTAAATGTGATAGTGTGGCTGCTAATCCAGCATGGTATTCTGCCATTTAATTTCCATGTCTTTGACAGAGTTCTAAAAAACTAACAATCCCCATCTTATTTTGAATTCCCCTGTGGCTTTCTCAGTCGGTCACGCTTCTGTCTCGTGCCCCAACAGATAGCACACCCTACCATGATGCTCCTGCTAAGTCCTGAATGCAAGAGGCATTACAGGCCAGCTTTGCCCCTGCCAGCACATGAGACAGGGACAACTCCCAGCTGTAGGTGGTGGCAGCATAGCCAAGCTGCTGCAGCTACCATTACTTTTGCACCCCCAAAAGACAATGCCTGTAGTTATTGCCCCTGTCACCCCCTCCCACCCTTTGATTACATTTCCACTGAAGGTCAGTGACTGCAGACAACATACACTTGAGGAAATCATGACTCCTAGTTTCCTGTGTCTCTTGTACAATTTGTCAGTATGACAAGCAGAACTGCTATGTGACCGGATGCACATGACAGGCTGAAAGGTCAAAGTGAGTCAGAAATGAAGATCAGGTGAAGTGTGCAAGCATCATTTGTGCGGACATAGTATTTGGGTTATAGCAGTGTGAATTTTGAAATCCCATAAAATTTGGGCAGAGGTAAAACAGGCTTTTTTCCATTCCTTTGTTACATTTAGCATCTAGCAGATGGGGAACAAGCCATGTTTATTCTCAGCTGAGGTGGTGCAAAAAGCCATGCATAGCTGCACAGAGACACAAAGCCAGCCATGACAATGCCGTGTCCACTAATCAATAGCCCCCACTCAGGGCTTGATTCTACTCACTGATGGTGATGTTAATCCATTTATTTATACTGATTTACACTGCTGTAAGTGAAAGACTGATGTGCATTTGAAGACTTCATTAGAGAAGTGTCTTTTCACCTTCACTTAGAAGTATCATTACTTATCAATAGTGCTTCTGAGTTCTCTTTTTAATAGATTCATAGATGTAGGGTTGGAAGGTACCTAAGTAGATCTTTAAGTCCGACCCCTTGCCCTAGGGAGGACAGAATACTGGGCTCATATGACCCCAGCTAGATAACTCTCAAGCCTCCTCTTAAAGGCCCCCAGGGTAGGAGCCAGCACCACTTCCCTTGGAAGTTGGTTCCAGATCCTAGCCGCCCTGGCTGAAGTAGTGCCTTCTAATGTCCAGCCTGAACCTACTCTCAAACAACTTATGGCTGTTATTCCTTGTTACTCCGGGAGGTGCTTGGGTGAATAGGGTCTCTCCTATTCCCCGCTCGTCCCCCCTGTAAGTTTATAGATGGCCACCAGGTCCCCTCTCAGCCTTCTCTTGTGAAGGCTGAACAGGTTCAGGTCCCATAGCCTCTCCTCATAGGGTCTTCCCTGCTGTCCCTGGATCATGCAAGTGGCCCTCCTCTGGACCCTCTTGATGCTGGCCACATCTCTCCTAAAGTGTGGCACCCTGAACTAGACGCAGTACTCCAACTGTGGCCTGACCAGTGTCGCATAGAGGGGGAGGATCACCTCCTTGGCCCTACTTGTGATGCATCTGTGGATACATGACAAGGTGCAGTTGGCTTTCCTGACCGCATCCTCACATTGGCGTCCCATGTTCGTTTTGGAATCGATAATGGCTCCAAGATCTCTTTCTGCTTTTGAGAAGGGAGTTCCCCAGCCTATAGGTATGCTACTGGTTCTTCCTGCCCAAGTGCAGTACCCTGCACTTGTCCGTATTGAATCCCATCCTATTCTCATCCGCCTACCCCTGTAACCTGTCCAGGTCCAGCTGTATCCTGTCCCTCCCTTCTAGCATGCCCACCTTGCCCCAAATTGTGGTGTCATCAGCGAATTTGAATAGGGTGCTTTTCACCCCCTTGTCCAAGTCGCTAATAAAGAGATTGAACATTACGGGCCTGAGGACCGAGCCCTGGGGGACCCCACTGCCCACATCCCTCCAGGTCGAAAAAGACTCATCCACCACCAGTCTCTGGGTGCAGCCCCTCAGCCAATTTGTGACTCATTTGACCATGTAGGCATCAATGCCACAGTCACCTAGCTTTTCAATGAGAACGGGGTGGGAGACAGTGTCAAAGGCCTTCCTGAAGTCCAGAAAGACTACATCCACCGCAACACCTGAGTCCAATGATTTTGTGACCTGATCGTAGAAGGCAATCAGGTTGGTCTGACAGGACCTACCCCTAATGAACCCATGCTGGTTGCCCTTGAGCATCATCCCCCATGCAGGTCCCTCACAGATGTGCTCCTGGATAATCTTCTCAAAGAGCTTCCCCAGGACCAAAGTAAGACAAACAGGCCTATAGTTGCCTGGGTCCCCCCTCCTCCCTTTTTTGAAAATGGGGACCACATTGGCCTTCTTCCAGTTGTCTGGCATCTGGCCAGAGCACCACGAGTGCTCATAAAGCCTTGCCAGAGGGCCCACGATGGCCCCTGCCAATTCCCTCAGCTCCTGAGTCCGTCCTGAATCTCAGTGTGGGAGTCCTGGTCCCTGCACCAGAAAATGGAGGCAAAGAAATTGTTTTAAAGGTCTACCTTTTCCTCTGGTGCAACCACCAGATTGTCAAGCGTGCCCTGCAAGGGCCCCACATTACTCGTGCTTTCTTCATATGTCCTATGTATTTAAAAAAGGACTTTTTGTTGTCCTTGATCCTTGATGCTAGCCCTAGTTCCTCATCTGCCTTAGCTTTCCTAACAGCCCCCCTACAAACCCAAGTGATGGAGGTATACTCCTCTTTGGTGATAGCCCCTCCCTTCCGCTGGGTGTACGCCTCTTTTTTGGCTTTCCTTATAAGATCTTTCTGCTGCTAAAATATGCCCGTATGGCTCTGCATTGCACATTGAAGTACAAGCTACCCAGGCAGGAAACTTGTCCATGGTTTATACAGGCTGAGCACACTTACAAAGCTTTGTATTGTGAGAAATAGTTTAACCATCTTTTTAAAAATCAGATATAGTTAAATCTGTTTTAAGCAGCCATGCAAGGCATTAGTCAAAGATGATGATTTTAACAATTTCTTTGGCTCTTCAGGCCTTTGGCGAGCCAGGGGTTACTTTTGAGCACTCTTGTCCCCTTTGATTCTTGAAGTCAAGGGCTGTTGGCTTGCTGCAGGCCCTTGACACCCTGCACTGGATGGTGAATTCCAGCAAGTGATGATCGCTGTCACCCAGGTGGTCAAGGACCTGGAGTCCCCTCACCAGGTCATCGCCTGTGGCCAGGACCAGGTCGAGGAGGGCATTCCCCCTGGTGGGACTGTGCGCCTCCTGGGTTAAGTCTAGGTCCTGTATCTCAGCAAGGAACTTCCGTGAGCGGTCCAGGTAATTTAGATCACCCATGACGACTACATCCCTTGCCTTAAGTGCCTCCGCAAGCTGACCCGAGAATTCACGGTCCAGCTCTTCCCCTTGGTCTGTAGTAGACCCCCACTATTAAGTCCCTTTCCCCATGACCCCCCTGTATTCTGACCCAGAGCACGTCAGCCTGCCACTCCACTGACCCTATCCTTTTAGTTGAGGACGGGTATTGCTCTTTGATGTAGAGTGCTACACCCCGCCTTTTCTCCCCTTAATGACATTCTCTTTTGTAACCACCCATCTTCCTGTCCTCTTCCTGCAGCATGACAAGGGACTGCACCTTCCCACAACATGACACAGGAAAACAGACTCAAAACATTAGTGCAGGGTGGCCAAACTGCAGAACGCATGCCACCAGTGGCACAGGCAGCCTCTGCATGTGGCATGTGGCAGACTGGGGAAGGGACAGGCAGCACAGTGAAAGATAAAGCAGGGAGAAGAAAGCAGAGCAGCAGATAGGGCAGGGAGCAAAAGGAAGGAAGCAGAAAGTGGAGCAGCTGCTTGTTCAAGGAGCACAGAGCAGGGAGCAGAAAGCTGAGCTGCAGATAAGAGGTGGGAAGTGGATCAGTGCAGCATGTGGGGAAGGTGTAAAGCAAATTTGTAGTATATCTGTCAAAAAGACTGGCTCCCACTGCATTAGTGTTTGGACATCAGCTAGCTGCAGCAATAGAGGCTGCAGGGATAACTACTCCATTTTTAATCAACTGTAGAGTTCATGTGAGTGTACTGACTGGCAGTCTGGCCTTTCTGCCTATTGTCTTCAGGCATGAAGCTCAGTATGCTTTGCTGGCCTGCTCTGAGAAGGTCCTGTCGTTGGTCAGCTGCTCTCTCCTCTCCTGAGCATCACATGAAATAGTGCTGGGAGAAAGATCAGCTGTCCTCCGCCCTGGGAAAAAAAATAGCCTCTCTCATTTCTCTCTGTCATGGAGGGGCAAAGAATAACCAGAGGAAAAGGAATGGAGAGTGGAGGAGGGAAGAATGAATAATCCCACCATCACAAAGCTGATGCATTAATTCAGAAACAGAATGATGTGTCATTATGTACATCAGAACCCAATATTTTTAGGATAGACAGTGAAATGGTATTGCTTAGTTCACGGGTGGCCAAATATGGCCCACAGGCCAGATCCAGCCCACCAAGTGATTGGGTCAGGCCCACGGCGGGTCCCTTGCCCCCACCTGGTCCAGGCATGGGAGACCACCTGAGCCATGGTACTTGTTGCCAATCCCACAGCCCGTGGAGTGGAGGTGCCACCTGGTGTGGAGCTCAGCCCACCCTCTCTCTGCACTCAGCTCTCAGGCATGCCGGGAGCTGTAGTCTGCAGGGCTGGGTGGTGCAGTGGTTGGGGGAGGTGGTGGATCAGCTGGACTTGGCTTCCTGGCAGCCCCCACAACGGCAGGTGGGGGGTAGGCAGGTGGGCAGGCAGGGTCTCCATGGAGACTTGCCTGAGACCCGCACAGCAGGACATGCTCACTTGGGTGGATGGGATGGGTCCTGCAGAACTGATGCCCATCACACTGCAGGGATGTTTGGAGAACAGGTTGCCCCCTGGCCAGCCCTTAACAGCTCACCAAAACTCCTTAAGTGGCCCTCCTGCCCAAATAATTGTCTACCCCTGGCTTAGCTTGTAATGAATTCACTCATAGGCTAGAATGCTGCAGGGGTTAAATCCACTTGGTTACAGATCTCAAAAGATATTTAGATGTCTAACTCCCACTAATTTAAACTGGGTTCAGAAAGGGATTTAACAGAAGGTAGATCCATCAAGGACTATTGAATGCAATAATTAGGGATGTAAACTCAGGTTTAGGACCTCCCCAAAGCTATGACTGCTGGTAAGTGAGAGGTGATTAATCTCTCTAAATATGTCTCGTTTCTTATACTCTTCTTCCGAAGCTTTTGTTAGCTGCTACTGTGCCCTAACTTCTATCCTATGTTCTCATTCTCATATAGTAATATGGAGGTGCTGTACAGTTAGAAATATATTTTCATGAGATATTAAGCCAGATCTTTCCTGCTCGCTCCTGGTTGCCATCTCTGTGAAGGTTTAAGATCTCACTTTGAGTAACAAAGGAGGGATAAAATTAGTGCTTTGGCTAAAATTCTCCCTCATAAAAATCAGGGTCAAGTGATCAAAGCCATGTGTGAGATCTCGCTGAAAGCATCATTGTAATGACTGCTGGATTCATCTGGTTGCTCTGTACCATACCAGGGTGTGGAAGGTGCTACAGGAAATCAAATTCTAAGTTTAGAGAGGTGATAATCTCTAAAACCCAAGCCAATGCACATGAATGCAGCTGGTCTGATGATTTTTTATTTACCCTTTAGCATTTTATAAAGGCTTAGGATTTTCCAGCATGGAGAGTTCTTTGGTGATTAATTAAACACACTCTTGTAATGAGTTGTCAAGTGCAGAAATCATAAAAAGAAAAATGTTCATTGTTTAGAGAACACTTACATTTTCACTATTGAGACACAGGTTGATTAACCCATTATGCCAGATGGACTTCTTGAGATGAGGAACTGAAAGGACTCTCTGAGAAACACTTCTGCATTTGTGTTTTTCATTCTTCATGTGCTCTGAAGCCTCCATGAAGTCAGTGACCAGTAGACATTCCCCATCATAAGAAATCACTTCAAAGTATTGCTGACTGCTTCCAGCACAGTGTTGCTTACAGTTAAGAAGCCACCTGTATATGTTATAATCATCATCTTTGACTAATGCCTTGCATGGCTGCTTAAAACAGATTTAACTATATCTGATTTTTAAAAAGATGGTTAAACTATTTCTCACAATACAAAGCTTTGTAAGTGTGCTCAGCCTGTATAAACCATGGACAAGTTTCCTGCCTGGGTAGCTTGTACTTCAATGGGCAATACAGAACCATACAGGCATATTTTAGCAGCAGAAGGATCTTATAAGGAAGTATTTACATGCAAACAGCAGGCGGAGCGTGGTCACTTTCTATTTTGGTAACAGAAGATGACCAAGACTATTTTGAGGTTGTGTACAGTCATTGGATTGCATGCAAAAGAATATTCCAGGGTAGATTTTATACGGGTATTTTCTGTAATTGTAACTCTTGGTCAGCACGAGTGACTGGATAGTGGGGGAGATGAACCTGGAGTCTGACCCCATATGTTCTTAAGTGTTTTTAATATTGTAATTCTAGCATCTAATTCTTAGATGGGGAACACCGTAGAATAATGTAAATAATACGTTTGTTTAACATTTAAATAGCTGCTTATCTGCTTACTGCTTATAAAGTGAATTTATAATTAAGAAAATGTGGGAGCCAATGAATCCAGACGTACACTAGCTAATAACTAAAGGGTAAGCACAAATATTGCTTATCAGTCTGTCTTGACCTCAGGATGGTTGGGACTACAGGTGCCATCTCTTGGTGGAGAGAGGCTTCTTTCTTCTGCGTGCCCTGAGGTGCTCTACTGACATTGCTAGTCAGACTACCAAGGGGTGGTCATGGTCTTTGACATGGACCCTTGTCTGTTAGGAATGGGTGTGATGCGAACAGGCATTTTCAGATGGTGACAAGATTTTGGTCACAACTGAGGGGTCAGATGCCCGGGCAAAAATAATGAAGCTGCTAAGCAAGTGTAAATTGGCAGAGCCATGTAAGGTCAGTGGACCTACACCAACTGACATTAGGGGAAGATGCCTTATTTTAAGATGCTCTCTTCTCCTCCTGAGATATTCAGTCTTTATATAGGCACCTCTAACTGAGTCATTTCTTCTCTTTCCTTCAACAGGAAAATAAATAATTCCAGTTCCATTTGTGGGACAACACTGGTTTTTTGAATCATAACATTGTTTTGACTTTTTATGCCTTGAATCTTTAGAAAATCTAACTCTGACCTGTCCACAGAATAGTAATAGCTTGATCCTAACCTCTGGTAAGTAAACACACAGTTCTTTGAAGCTTATAAACAAAGCAGTTTGGGCTTTTTTTATTTGAGAGCATTTTGTTTTCAGGTAAAATTAGTCAGGAGCATCAGCTTGTATGAGATACTAAACCCTGCATTTCCCCCCTTTCTAATTATATTATCATCTTTTTTTAAATACTGTGTCATAAAACAATTTCAAACTATTAACATTAGTATTTATTTTCCCTCTTACATTTTGTGATGATAGCTGTTATTATTGGATTGATTAACTTCTGTGTACTTTCATGGCACTTCACTAATGCAAAGTTTTGTTTTCTGCATGATGAAAGAGACTACATTGACTACCCAAACATCAGTGTTATTTGCCTTCTTATTGGGAACTGGAATGTGTATATATGTAAAAAAAGATATTTTAATCTGAATTACCTTAAGTCTAGGCTTGGGTAACAAAAGAGAATAAAAGCTAAGTCTTTGGGGGAGAGGGGTGTGTGTGTGCGTGTTTCATATCTGTACTAGATATAGAACAGTGCTGTGTGCTTCAGATAGTTCTTTGAAGACTTAAAAATGCCATAAACACAGAAAATTAATAATTAGATAGTAATGTCCATTTCCAGAATTTGATCTTCAGGACAAATGTGAACTTTAGCCTTTTCCC
>NW_005842609.1:436956-440446 GCF_000455745.1 Alligator sinensis
TTTTCAGTTAATTACTCTTTTGTATTGCTCAACAAATCCTTTCTTAGATAAAGCTCATTAATATCCAGGTGAAAAGCTTACTTTGGTTAAGACAGTTGTGCAATGAAGTCCACAGTTTATGGTTTAACATATATGAAGAATGGCATGTAGAGACGAGGTACAGTTACTACAAGTGAAATGTCATTTATAATAAAATGATGATTCAAAAATGTACTCTGGTTACAACGCAGCTGCAGAAAAAAAAATACTTTGAGAGAGAAAAATTTCCAGTTCATAATCGTAACACTGAATACCCATTCAACACAATGGGTTGTATTCACTCTGGTATACAGAGAGTCTCCTGATGGGCTGTATAGGGAAAACTGGATTTGAAGAAGCCATGTAAAAGGAAGGGTGGGTCCTATGAAGAAAGGACTAGAAAGCTTTTATTGCTACCTAGTGCTGGCTGAGAACTTTCCAATAAAATGTGTTTATGCTGAAAAACGCTATTTCATGTTCTGCAGGAATGTGTCCATTTCAATAAAAAGATTGTTTTGGGGCCAAAAATTCAAAATATAACATTTCCATCAGAAACAGAATGTTTTAATTTTTAATTTTAAATGTAATTTAATGCAATTCCTTTAAAATGGATGTATACTGTTTAGGAAATGGAATATTCAATATTAAAAATAATACAACATTGTGAAATATAAAACAATGATATAGCATAAAGCTTAAAATGCAATGTCAAACTACATTTGCACAATAAAATGCGATGCAAAATTGAAGCTAGATGTTTGGATTGACTCTGACTTTTAAATGTAAATTTAAAGGGAAATTTCAAAATGTGACATTTAATTCCAATTCAGAACAAAACAAATGCAAAATAGCAGAATCCCCTGTAAAATAGAAAGAATTGTGCCCAGTTGGCTCTATAGATTTATTTTCTTTCCCCACTTCCAAGATTGCTATGTCGTGGGGAAGAATGATTCTTCTTGCTGACATGGTAGTCATGGCTACATACTTGATGAATATGTATGTATGGACTGTAAAGCTGTGCTTTCTGCGCAGAGAAGGCCCAAGCCTGCTCCCAGGCTCCAAGTGACAGTGAACTCTGGAAACATTTACTATCCAGAGCTCAGTTCTGTTGTTTGGGCTTCTCTACTAGCAGCAAAAAGTTCCTTGCTGGAATCAGCCTTATTCCTGACCTCTGCAGGGCTCTTCACAGCTCATGAATGCATCTGGAAGGGCTGATAGACCTAGCATGAAAGAGCAGTCAGGTGTGAAGATGGAAGGATCTACTTGCCACAAGTGATGCTCAGATTATCAGATGCATATGTCACAGTTTTATGGGCAAATTTAATCACAGATAAAATCCAGTTCTAAAGAAATAGGGAGTTCCTCAGCACACCTGTCCCAGGCAGATTCTCCAACCTCTCTTGGGGCTAGTAGATCCTTCCAGCTTTTCACTTGACTGCTTTTTCATGCTAGGCCCATCAGCTTTTCCAGATACATTAATGAAACATGAATAACCCTGCAGAGATCAGGAATAAGCCTGATTCCAGCAAAGAAACTTTCTGCTGCAAGTAAAGATAAGCTCAAACACCAGAACTGAGCTCTGGGTAGTAATGTGGGTGCTGTGGGAAGGTCACTGGAGGACTACTAGCACTTGAGTGATCTTGCAGCATTCTCACTCTCAAGGCATATATGCTCCGGTCTGAGAGTCATGTACCCATTCCCTACCTCTGTGGGAGCAGGTACAGGTTCAGAGCATAACAAAGAACATGCTCAGAAGTTTTGTGTGTTGATGGTAGGGGGTTTCCGCAAAAAACCTCCAAAATGTATATGTAAGTGTGTGGGCTACAACTGCATTGTAAATATATCCCCAGTTTAAGCCCTGAGGAAAAGCAAGTCAGTGCTGAAATCATCAGACATGACTGAGGAAATCTTGAATTCCAAAGTCTTTAATTGTGGAAAGTGATTGCTTGGACTACAATACAGCTCTGGTGCAGGACAGAGCTCCCTTGCTTTCCTAAAAGGATTTGTGTCCTCTTTTCTTATGTAACAGAAATAATATAAAGAAACTATATAGGCTTTGTTAGGTGCTAGATAATTGTTATACAAGTTTATATGCATACATACTATTACTCTGACTGATGTCTTCTAAAATGCAGAACACAGTCTCTACATGAGACCTTTAATTGTGCATTAGCGTAGTTTGCTGAAAAGTAAGCACGTGTGTCTACACATGCACATGCTTGATCTAAGCTGGCAAAACGCCGAGAAGCGATTCAGCTTTCCCTTGATTTATGCAGATTCTGTTTATGCAAATTCACTCTTATACAATGACCCTTTTTATACCTGAAATTCATTATATGCAAGGTAAATTTGCACTTATGCGGTCACCACAGGCTTGCTCCCCCTCCCGGAAGAGGTAAGTCTGTGAGTTTGTGAGTGGAGGGGAAAGGGCTGTGAGCGGAGGGAAGGAGTGAGGGAGGGGAAAGGGCCATGGGGCTGGGGCCCCACTCACTGCAGCTCCTGCTGCAGCTGCTCTGGGAGTGGCTGATGCCAGCAGCTTGCAGCCGCTGGGCTGCACCACACCCCAAGCCCCCCTCCCCCAGGGGCTCCACTTCTCCCCACCCACCTCAGGCCCTGCTTCAGCAGCCCTGGGAGTGGCCAACGCCAGCTGCCTGCAGCCGCTGGGCTGCACCATGTCCTGAACCCCCCAGGGCTCTGCTTCCCCTGGGGCACTGTGCCCTGAACCCCCCGGCACAGCACAGACCAGCAGCTGCAAGCCGGTGGCATCCACTGCTCCCGGGGCTGCAGCAGGGGCAGGTGGCAGCCTGCAGCAGGACAAAAGCAGGCTGGGGCAGCAGCACCAGGCTCTTCCCAGTGCTCAGGGTAGGCTGCAGCGATGGGAGGGGGGTGGCTACCATCCCAAAATTTGTTGTAGCCTCTTTCCACTCCCCCGCCCCCCAACCTGCCCTTCCAGCATCACCACCAAGTCCTGGGAAGAGCTGGTTGTTGCCGCCTGCCCCAGCCTGCTCTCGTCCTGCTGCAGGCTGCTGTCTGCCTTGCTGCAGACCTGGGAGCAGCAGACACTGCCTGCTTGTAGCCACTGGGCTGTGCTGTGCCAGGGGGGTTGGGGCACGGTGTCCTGGGGGAAGTGGAGCCTCGGGGGGTTTGGGGCATGGTGCAGCCCAGCGGCTGCAGGCAGCTGGTGTTGACTGCTCCTGCGGCTGCTAGAGCAGGGGCTGGGGTGAGCCTCACTCCCTCCCTCCATCCCCGCCATGGGAATGCATACTTATGTGTTTCATTGTAAACTGGGTTCGCTTTATGCAAATTTGATTTATGTGCCATTCTCCAGGTGTAGCAGAAAGCCCCCTTTTCCTCTTGCCTGCATTTGCTCTCCCCTCTTTGGATATGTTTCTCTTTTTCTACCTTTTCTTCCTTCCTCTCTCTTTCACTTTAAGATAAGGAATTGTGTTTTAAAATTTGTGTGTGTGCATTT
>NW_005842609.1:440826-452838 GCF_000455745.1 Alligator sinensis
GGGGGGGAAGTCCCACGAGGGTCAATGACCCCTGGATTGGGCAAACCTGAAAACTGGGGAGTCACCAAAGTCTGCCAAGGACAGATAAAAGGCAGTGAAAAGTGACCCTCAGTGGCGCCCTCTTGATCTCCAACTCGACCAGACCTGTCCAGCCAGAAGGACCAGCCAGCGACCCCCTTCTGGAAGATAACACCATGCTGAAAGAAGCCTCAACGACAGACTCCAGCGCTTGTAGGATAGGTATACCTGACTCTGTAGCCTGCTACTGTGTGTGTGTATGTGTGTGCATGTGTGGGGACCAGCCCCAAGGTTTATGATTACAGTGTTTCAATCCGCCTAATAAACTAGAATTTTAAGGATCCCTAGTTGGACATTTGTAGCCAACACAGGAACACATCTACCACATAAATCGAGGGAAGCCTGTATACTACACAGTAAACCTCCCTAATCCCGAGTAAATCTGCTACCTGCAAATGCCAAATTTACTCGAGATTAGTAACAGTGCCGTAGCGCTCATGTAAACGCCTGACAGGTGATCAAGGCATGGGGCTTGGAAAGAGCTTCAGTGGGGGGTAGGTCCCAGCCCCCCACCCCGATTCGCTGGTGGGGCAGCTAGCAGTGAGCTGGTTGCTAGCTGCTCCACCAGTGGATCGGGGTAGGAGGCTGGGACCTGCCCCTCCCCTTAGCTGTTCCAAGTCTCCTACCCCTGACTGGGGAGCCAGAGCCAGGAGCAGGGGGCAGGGGGACACTGTCCCTGTCCCGGCAGCTGGCAGCCCCCTGGGACCAGGACATAGCTGTCTCCTGGCCCTGTGCTCCCTCTCAGTCCCTGGGTAGCACCAAGGGGGAGCCTCAAGTTACCCTTGGTGGCAGCAAGGGTCCATTGCAGGGCTGCAGAAAACTTGGTGCAAAGAGTAGCAAATCTGCTCCCTAATCTCTCCATGTTTAGACACCTGCTGAAAGTGTTTACTCCAAAGTAGTTTACACCAAAGTAGTTTAGGCCAGATCAAATGTATGTGTAGATGCACTCAGTAAGTACCAATAAAGAAGGTCTACCATGTTCATATGTGTTTTAGAGGGAAAAGTGAATAGTCATGTAGGAAAGTTAATGAAAGCTGAGCAGGGGCAACTACAGGCCAGTCAGGCATCAGAGGGGAAAAGAGAGGAATAACTACAGAGAAAAAAAATTAGAATGAAAGAATAAATTGAAAGCAATGTATTTGGAGACAGACAATGGCAGAACAGCTTAAACAATAAGAATCAGAAGGCAAAAAAATTGTAGTAATGATTAAAAGAAACTGGGAAATTTTACAATACATATAACAGTCTGAGGGAAGATAGAAGTCAGCTACTTTTTAATATTTCACAGAAGTTTGCCCTCACAATATTGTCATTTCACAGGTGCAGTTTGTACACTCACAAACAAGTGGTACATTCTGTTTATATTGTTTTATGTACATAATAAGTGTTGCACAGGCCCTTGTGTGACTGGTTTGTTCAGTTTTCAGATGTCAACAGTTTCCCCTGCTTGGGCTTCTCTCCTTGATTGAATATCGCGTTGTCTAACATGCCCGTCCAGAAAACAGAAAGGCAGCTCTTGCCCTGGAAGTGGCAATCCACATCTCAATGGAAAATATTACTATCCTGTCTC
Organism: Alligator sinensis; assembly: GCF_000455745.1. Classification (NCBI taxonomy): domain Eukaryota; kingdom Metazoa; phylum Chordata; order Crocodylia; family Alligatoridae; genus Alligator; species Alligator sinensis. The sequence continues at coordinate 442,475 of NW_005842609.1, forward strand.
AGGTAATCAGAGTTAAAAGACATCATTTGTAGAAATGAGATACTCATAGGCTTGGAACTAAGTGATCTTCATGCCACACAATGTCAGACCCTCTAAACACAGGACAGGACACAAATGAATGGACAATCCCAAGCAAAAGAAAGGAAAATGATACTGAAACACACATGAGAATTATGAGTTGGGTGAGTTACTGTCTAAAATGAACAGAGGACAGAGATGGCAAAAGACATCTAGAAAGCCACTTGGGTACTATGTGCAAACATAAGTGCAGGGAGTCGTGGCCTATTTTGTAATGATCAGATGGCACACAACAGGTTGATATTAGAGAAATGCAGGGAATTTGGGCCACACATCCTCTGTGAATTTTAATAGAATCCCTTATGTTGCTTTGAAAATCTCAGCTTCCTTGTGTGGAGGCAAAATACAGAAAAAAGACAGAAAATAAACTCGAGACCAAGCCTAGACCTTGTTGAGAATGGTCAATGATTTTTTCTTGTTGTTTTTGGAAACTAGTCATTAATCAAAACAAAAGCGGTGCACAGGAAATACCAGTTCCACCGAACTGTTTGTCAGGAAAGGGCCACAGGATCAGGATTGAACTTCTTGTCAAAATGAGAGAGAGAGAGAGAGAATAGCCTGGTGGGCAGGAGATGCATTCAAGCCCTGTTCTACCTCATTCAAACCAGGGTTTTGAATCATACTCCTTCCTTTTGAAGGCTACATCTCAGGGAAGGACTGTAACAGCAAACCTGTTTTGCTCTTCTGGTGTCTGTTTCTCAACAGTCTTGGGTTCATCTTGATGTGGTATGTAGAATTTTGGAAATTTCAGGATTAATGGCAGAGGAAAACCCCTTCCCCATTAATCCTGTTCATATCCTTCTGCAGGCCCACTTTTTCCATGTTGCCCACAAGAAGTCAATAGTGTGCTAAAAGTTGCACAAATCCTAGGTTTTCACCCCTTCTTTAAATGTGAGGCTTTAACGCAGGGATTATCTTTATTTTGAGTTTTGTATAGAGCCAAGTACATTGCTGGATTATAACAAACAGCACATAATCATAGCTAAAGAAAAGAACTATTTTACTACCATATAAATTTGCAGGATGAGGGTGGAGCAGGCATGGGATTGACTTTGTTTCACTTGAATTCATAATACTATTGCAATACTTGTTACTTTGATCTCCCTGCCTATGACTGCCTGCTAATGAGACAGTTCAGCACACCCCGTGAGAAGTCTGCATTCTCATGCCGTACACCGTGAAGAAACTGTAAGAAATGCTCCTTTTGCCAGTAAAACCTTTGCAGCGTTTGCCAGAATTTAATATCACTGTATCCTGTTCTGTGTACTCTCTCTCAAGTGGAAAGAGTGGTGGAAAGTGGTCAGATTGTCAAAACACATCGAGTACAACCAACTACATGCCACATTCACTTTGAGCTTTATCTTGCCACTGAGGATGGAGCATAGGTCCTCTAACCTTTACCAGGTAAGTTAAAGCAGCATTCTTATTCCTGTCCCTCTCACTTAGCAGATGAGCCAAAGCAGCATTCTCAAATACTGGAACACTATACCTCATTCCCCTCCCCTTGGGTCACAAAAACAACCAGGAAGTTTGTGAAGCACTGAAATGTAAGTTTAACTCTTGAGCACACTGCATACTCCTCCCTCCCCATTAAAGATCCCGAGTTCTTTGTGAAACTCTCAGAACAAGCATGTTCTAGAAGTCTATCACTGTTATCACGGATACATTTTTATCTTACTGAAATAGTTTGTGAACATTTGTTACTTCCAGTTAGGGGGCATCGAATCAAAAAGACTGAGAAAGACAAGAGTAAAAGTGCTCGGCATCCTTTTCTGTCATGTTAAAGGAAAAGTATCCTTAGTTACTCCAGGCAATATTTTTCCATCAAGTGCAGAAAAATACAGAACAGCGAGTGACAAATACAGAATCTGCAACAATGAACATTTAACACATTTGTTTCAATTGTCCTGAATCATATTTTTAGCAGGGGCAGGGGACCCTAAAGCATTTAGAAGAAAAATGCTTTGACATTGTTAAACATTTTGATATTTCCATACTGGAATGCCTTTCCATTCTGAAATATCTGCTCATAATCAAAGCAAAACTTTTACAGGTGCTCAGAGCTGAAACAAAGCACTCCTTTAACTTTCTGACTTGCAGAAATGTTTTGAAATTTGCCCTTCAGCCCCCAAGTGATGTTGTTTTTAATTTAATTTAACAGAAAGGCCAGTAAGTGGGAGAGTCCAGTGCTCCTCCAGCTCTAGCTAGTAGGGAGCACTGGGCAGTTCTGAGTCCTTGCACTGGACATCAGGCAGGCGGGCATCTGCTCACTCACTGGGCAGCCAGTGCAGTCAGTAGGTGAAGAGATGTGATCTGAAATGTGTGTTTGCATTTGCTAGTAGTATAGGAGCGATGTAGCAGTGATGGTCCAGAAAGTATGGGAGGGGCAAGGATTTCTTTGGGTGATAGTTTTTATTGGACCAACCATGTAGTCGGAATAGTCAGGCAAGCTTTTGAATGCAGACCTGACAAAGAATGCCTTGTATTCAATAGCTGCTCTAACTATCCCAACCACAGTTGGTCCAATAAAAGTGATTTCCTTAAGAAATCCTCGCCTCTTTGCATTTCTTGGTAACTCAGAAATGTGGCCTCTAGTAAAGGCTGATACTGCCATACCCACAGAGGTTGGGGAGCAGCAGCAGCCCTGGGAGCCATCCAGGGCTGGATCTGGGGAGGTGCACTGGTGCACTTGCATGCACCCAAAGTTTAAAACCACCTGCCTGGCAGTAGCAGCAACAGTGCTGAGGGAGTCAGTTGACTTCATGACTCATTATCATCAACCTGATCCCTTATAAACACTTAATTCCACAGATGTTAATGACCCTTTCTTCTTTTGAATGGTCTTGATGTTCCAAGGACCAAGCTAGCCTTTGTTCTGTCCTCCTGCTGTCTGTAGCTGCTCCTATTTCCCAGCCCTGCAGACTGTTTTTAACTCATTCCAATGAAGTTATAGTTGTTGTTGCTTCAAACTTAAACTGAACTATCCAGCCCTAGACCTCAGGCCTACGAGTAAAACTTCTAGTTTATTTTTTACTGGAGAAAAATGTGTCTTGTTTTATATGTGACAGTTCAGCTTGCCATCTGCACCCCCTTTTTCACAATCCTCTATCCACCTGTTGGGGAGTCTTGAACACCCCTCACCCCTTTTTGCTGTGCTGGGTGTGTCACTTCCCTCCTCCCAGGTACTCTGATCCCAGCAGTTCAGTCTGAATAACAAAAATGATTAGTGAAACTGGATTGTGAGGGGCCGTTTCAAGGGAGCTGAGATGCACAGGCCAGAGATCACACCCCATGATAATATGGGGACCCTAGAAAAGGACGACTGTCTCAGGCTGTGACTCAGTTTCTCTGCTCCCTACCGAATTAGCCAAGAGATGCTCATCTTGGAGGAATGGGCCAGAATACACAAATCTGAACCATGTATCACATTTCCCCACAAAAAGGCAGAGGGGTGGGTGTCTGGGACTTGCCTCAACCCCTGAGGAGGGATGCTGAGGGCCCACCGGGGTAGTAAGCCTGTCTGGGCGCTCTCTTGCGTGTATTGCCCAAGGGCCAGCATCCCAGTACGCCCCTGTCTAGTCGGGAGGAACTTGCTTTGTCTTCTGTTGTCTTTCCCTGGATAAAGTAAAAACCCTGAGGAGACACCCTGGGCGTCACAGACCCTGGGCCATGGCTTTTATCGGACCAGGCGTACAAGCTTCCCCACGCAGACCTGACCAGGAAGGTCTCACCTCCCAGAAGTGTCCCGCTCTCTCCCCACTACCCCCTCCTCTGAGAAACCCTGCCCCCTGCACGCACTGGTAGCTATTCCCAGCCAAGCAGCTCTAAAAAAAGTCCTGACAGCAACCCCCACTCTCTGAGAATGACTTGGGTTTTGTGCTATATCAAAAATGATCCTACTTTTTATTTCAGGGGTATTGGTTGTCGCCGTGTTGGTCTAAGCACATAGGCAGGCAAGCTTCTTGGGGTAAAGCTGTTATCTTTTACATGACACCCACTAAATGGTTGGAAAAATCTTTTGAGTTGGTTTACTCAAAGATCCCAGATTTCCCCCAAGAACCTGGTCTGTCTCTTGGACCTTGTGAGCACTTTCACTAGCGTGGGTCGTGCCAGCAATGATCGTGCACACACCAGCCCCATTAGGACCTCACACCTGGCACCACTTGATGCTGCCGCGGCCGGAGGCGCAGCCCGGGAGGCGGGTCGGAGCGTCCCGGGCGGGCGGGGCCGCAGCCCGCAGCCCGGCCCAGCGCAGCGCAGCGCAGACGGAGCCATGGACTGCGGCGTGATCACCTCCAAGACCGTGCTGCTGCTGCTCAGCCTCGTCTTCTGGGTGGGTCCCGGCCGCCGGGGCTGAGCCCCGGGGGGAGCCGGCTCCTGCAAACTAATTGCAGAGATGTAGTGGGGTTTGGAGGGCGCGGAGTGATTTGCGAGCTGTGGTTTCTTTCTCTTTTTCTCAGGGATGATCAGTCAGAGCTGGTTTGTTGGGAGCCTTTATCCCAAGTGTAGTTAACACCCCGCTTTAACTTGTGGGTGACAAAAGTGACAAACCTGCAGGCGGGGATCCAGGTTGTAGCCGTATTGGTCTAGAGGAAAAGGCAATCCGGACTGGGAGTAGAGAGATCTTTTATTAGACCAACAAACCCTGCAGTGGCTTTTGAAGGTGCTGAGCGATTTGTGAGCGGTGGTTTCTTTCAAGAGAAGAAAAACTTTTGGTTCGTTTGGGCTCCATTGGCCCCGCAGGGAAGAATGGTTTTGTGGAGAGTGCTGTAGAGGTGTGTGGGATGTCTCGTTGTAGCTCTTGCTGCTGGAGGGACACGGGGGCTCCCTGCACCGAGCAAGTTCATCCCATTCCTCTTCGCTGTCTGGATGTGAACTGACTGCTGTTGCTGCAGCCCGGAAATGCTAAACATTCCTGGGACTTGCCAGAGAGGACGTAGACCTGCAGTACATATTTCTCACCTGTGGCTCCCCAGCTCTGGTCTGTGGATTGCCTTTGGGTGGTCTGCAAAACCAAACAGCGTCAGCACCGTTTGAGAGGGAGGTTGGGGTATATGGAAAAGAAAAGCATACCTGTGTGAAGATTTTAATTCTTATAACTGATTAAAGGAATGAAATAGCTGGAGAACTCTTGCTGCATCTGCAGGAAAGCAAATAAAACCATCCAGAGACTGCTTAGTGGTTCTGGCAGCTGCACTTCATTTCCACTCTTGTAACCAAAAAGTTCAGCTGTATTAGTGTTGGCATAATTTAAATAGAAAACCCTTAAGTTTCACTGTTAAAATTAGGGGTTTAGGTTGTAGCCGTGTTGGTCTAAGGATATAGGCAGACAAGGTTCCTTGGGTGAATTTGATATCTTTTATTAGACCAACCCAAATGGTTGGAGAATAGTTATTAAGCAAGCTTTCGGGTTCAACAACCCTTCGTCAGGCTCAGGAAGCTGCAGCAGCAGTTGGTGTTAAAATTATGCATGGATTTTAGACTCTGCTGAGCCTGGCATGTGCTTAAAACCTAGAGCTGGCACATCTGCTTACATAACCTTTTTTCTGGGATGGGTTGTCTACTGGTTCAGTTTTCATGTGAAACTTAGGTGAAGCACCCTTGACCATCTATTTATTTGATGAAAGGCTGTGAACTCGGGGGGAGTTCAGATATGTATCTGTGTTACAGCTCAGGCACGTCGCTGGGTTTTATCTTGGCTTTTGTAAAGGGAACATTTGGAACCTGAACCTGAGGGCAGTCGAGGAGCTGACTGTTTACGTCTCTCTGATGAACCTGTTCAAACGGAGACGGTGCCTTGGCCTTTCAGTTTCTTTAAGGTTAATAGACACGAGTAACTGAAAGGCATACGTTACAACATCAACATTATTTGACTGATTGAAGTTCTGGCTGAATGAGACAGAAATGAAGTGAGCTTGTTAATGTTTGGGGACATGACCACACTTTGGTTAACCAGGACTTGCAGTCAAGCAGTTGGTTGAAGCATTCAGTTAACTAGGGGGCATTTACATATACATTACTTGTAAACGCAGTTCTTGTTGAAGTGTTTTCATCCACTTATATAATTTATATATTTGCCAAGTATGGGTGGGGGATGACTTTAGTTAAAAAAAGTTGAAGAGCAAGGTAACACACAGCTAGATTTGTTGCATGCAGCTAATCAAAGTCTCGTGTCGGTGAAAGAGTGGCGCACTAGTGCTAGGGGCACGCTATCTTTTATCTTCCTCAAGAGTTTTCAGGCTTATTCTTTTTTCTAATGAACAGATAAAGCTAGAATAGAGATGTTTGCCTCTCTCTACTGGCAGACTGTGGGGAAAAAATAATTATTTGATGGAAGTCAATCAAGAAGAGCTTGAGGCAGAATTTTGTTCCAGTTCTCCTTTGCATGCTTTCAGCAATAACAACAGTGACCAGCAAGTCAAGACCATACTCTGCAGCCTTTGGCTGTGCTCCTTTTTAGCGATCAGCCTCGTGACTATGACTGTAATCATGTAATGAAGTGCTCAGTAACGATGACCATAGCGATTCCAATAAGCACTGTGAGACTTTCCTGCCATGTGGAAAAATTTGAGTAGTTCACTAGTCAGTGGAAGGAAGTGAGCCCTGTAGTGCAGACATTTCATTAATAGATATAAGCTTTCCTGAAATTGCGGCCAGCGGTGCTGAGGGCTTGAAACCGCATGGAACATAATTCCTGTGCTAAAAAGGAAATAATTAGTTGCTAAATGTATGAAAGACAGTTTGTCTTATTGAGTGTTTTAATGCGCAGTCCCTCCATGGAACCATTGGTGGGGACCAAAACTCAGCTTTGACAGTTCAGTATTAAGCCAGATCTGCATGTGTAACTCCTGTTGACTCCAAGTTATCAGTATTGATAATGGGAAGCAGTTTCCATTCTTTTAGATTCCCTGGCACACGCCTACTTTGAGTGTGCCAGGCTGCCACCCTTTTACCTCCTCTGGACCTTCCTGCTGGGATTCTGGCTGCACTTCTCCCCGCACATTATCTTCTACGCACTCCCTATCTGTTGCCCCAGCAAGTCCTGGGACCTCCTGGCTCTGGCCATGCTCATCATCCACCAGCCCAGGAAGAAGATTCCTGGCAGGGGAAACCCCAGTGAGTGTGGGGCTGTTTTCCTGTGCATGTCTCCAGGCAGTACTCCGCTGGGTGATGTTCCCTGGCTCTTTGGGCTTGTTCAAGGGGCAGTAGGCGCTGGCAGGCATGCTCTGCTCAGTATGTCCCCCTGGAGCACTTGCTGTTTACCTTTGCCCGACACTCCTGTCCCTGTTTTATCTTTAGTTGCCCCAAGTAATTGTACACATTTATTGCCCCTACTCTAGAAACAGTTGGGCTTAAGTTCTTTGTGGGGCTTGGTCCACAGATGGCTGGTGTGTAACAAATAGGCCTTCCTATGGGATTCGTATGAATCTCATGGATATTTCTGGCTCATTAGCCATGCAATGTATATGCATGTATAAGAGAAGGGGCAGAGTTGAGCCTGATGTGGGAAAGTGGGAGTGATGCTGCTGATGGATCAAATTCTTACTAAAGATAGCAGAATTTTCCACAAAAAAAGCATCTGAGACTGATTAAGCACATTGTTCAGCACTTGCAAGAGGTCAGGAGCTATGAAGCCAGGTTCTAGGGTTTGCATACAGAGTTATTCTACTGGCTACCCCTTGCAGCCCAACCACATAGGTCTCACCTCCAGCTTGAAAAAGAGATGAGTTTTCTGAAGCAAGAGAGAATTATAGAAGGGACAGGAAGGCCCTGCAAGGAGAAAATCAAGAAAGCCAGCCTCAGAAGGAAGGGCGTGGGCTTGAGAGAGAGCTGAATGAAATCCCTGGGAATCTTTTCACTGACGTGCCTGGGGCTTTGGATCAGGCAGTATATTTCTAAGTCTGGCTTTACCTCTGGACTGTTAATGTAAATCAAGACTAAAGGGACATTTCGATAAGGGGATTGTCTCCATGCTGCATTAAAAATCGGGTAGGAGTATTCCTTATTTACGAGCCAGTAATTAGGCGAGCAGTATTACGGTCATTAGTGTTTATGAGGGAGAACTCGGAAAGCATGTGACCAAAACCGTAATACTCGGATGTTTCAGAAGGTAGTAGGGTTATAGACTGCCTACTTCATATTCGGATTGAGAGGCTACATGGACTAGATTCATTAAAAAATTGGTTATCCACTTGGTAGCCAATGGATAAATAGCCATTGAGCATGATGCAAATACTCACAGCATCTGTTTCATGACAAAAAAAAAAGGTTTTATATATATATATAATTTTTTTTTTTTTTTGTAGTTGACTGTGTGCATGTGTTGTTTGTCTTTTGAAATACATATAGAGAGACTGTAGCCCCTTGATGCAAATTGGTGGAAATTTCAACTTGAGCAGAACTCCCACACAGTAGATATACACCAAAGTTGTTTCCTTCCCATGGTTGACTTTACTAGCAACTCAAACACCTGGCATAGCCTTTCATCTCATTTTTCTTTCCTGCATTTCTTTGTGGAAAATCATCAGTTCCGTCGCTCTTAATCCCAGAGGCGTGCTTTAAACCCCCTTTATTCTAGCTGAAGGCAGCAAGAGGTCCAGCTATTGTCCAGAGTAAGCAGTAAAGCAGTATTTGTTGTGCTGCCTTATACAGGTTTCTAGCATCTGAGCTTAAGGTGACTCGGATGAGCCCTGCATTCAGCTTCTTGATACTTTGGTGCATTTAGACATAAGTGGGCAGTAGCTTAATGAAATCTTTAGCAAAGATGATTACATATGTTAGTAACTTCCAACTCATGAACTGAAAAACTGAAAAATCATCTAGTTACTTTCAGCTCATGCAAAGGAAAGGCAGAACTCAGAATTCAGGTTTTGGGAGCTGGTGAAGGAAATGTTGACTTTTCAACTCTTTCTCGTCCCCACCCTCTCCCTTTAGAATGCATTTTGTTTTTTGTTTTTTTTTTTGCAAGAAGTAGGTCTTAACGTACATGTTGATAATGATCTAAAGCCTCTCTCAGAGGTATTGGTATTTGTCAGCATTTCCATTCTCCTCCAAGCAGTAGTTCTTACCTAGGAACAGGATAACTGCAGATCTTGCACAACTTGAAAATGACTGTGGGAAATAATTCACCGTGTACCTATCAAACAAGCTGTAGCAATAATGCCTGCTGAGGCAGGAGTTGACCTAAAGGAGTTAGAAGTGACCTAAAATGCTGTTTTTCAACACCTGCCCCCCACCCCAAAACCCCCCAAAACCAAAAACATAAAACCCTGACAGTAAATCCTGTTTGGGATCACAGATCATTGCCATAGGTCAGGTCTATCAACAGCTATTATAAATAAGTCTTCCTCAAGAGTTGAAACAATCAGTTCTATTTTACTTAGCAGCCAAGGTGTGCTACATTCAGATGTTGTAATGCCTAAGGATATTGTACTGTGAAGGATAAGTTTATTGGGACCAATGGGTGCTTCGGCCATTTAGATGCTCAGCCATTGCTTATGGTTGCAAGCCCTTTCCCATCCCACTCTATCCATCTTCTCCAACTGGGTCTTCATTTACACACAGAGTTTGGCCTACATGAGCAGTGGTGTGTATAACAGCAGCAAAATGGGCAAGGCTGTGAGCTTGCTTTTAGGGCAAATCAGGCTTTCCAAATTTTCCATCTGGCCCTAAGTTACAGATAGGCAAATGCCACTGAGGTGTGCGTAGGAGTTGGTTACAGACAGAAACGTCACCGAGCTGAGTGCAGGGCCTGATTTCATTGGCCAATTGCAGATGAATGAACAGAAATAGTTTTGAAATGTTGAGATGCTGCTTTAGAAAATGCTTGTCCCTGAATTTGTTTTGGATTTTGCAAAGGATCTTACAACCCTTAGTCATATCAGTAGACCCAATATCAGTCCTGGACTAAGAGACCATTCCTTCTTCAGTGGAGTGGAACTGAATTTGGCCCACAGGTACAGTAGGACTTTTCTCTCTAGAAAAGAGAAAACGCACACTGAGAGTATGAACACAGAGAGATTCTCTGGAAATAGTGTGCTCCACCTATGAACTATAAGCTGTCCTTTCCTTTTGCCATATAATAGCTCTGCCCAGACGCACACGTGGTAAATAACTCGAGCAGATTACAGTACTCCTTGGCAGTGTTACCGTAGGTCATTCCAAAGAAGGAAGTAACCTGTTCCTGTTACCTTAGTCTCCTTGGCTGTAACCACAGCTCTTCTCTTGATTACTTTGGTCAGATGTCAGCATAAACAATGATGTCAGTGAAACTTTTGTTTAATTGG
>NW_005842609.1:452848-492428 GCF_000455745.1 Alligator sinensis
AGAGGAATTTAAACAATTGTGTTGGTTCTTGAAGAAAATGATGGTTCATTTTATTTTTTCACCCCGCTGCTGAGGAAGACAGAGGTTTTAAGAAAGCAATTTTATTATTTAGGGGATGCCCTACACTAGAAGGGAGCAGTTTTAAGGAAGACAACGGCTTTTATTGTTATCTGTCCTGTGGCACCTGCAGGCCATACCTGAAAATGAAGATCCACTGTAGAGCGCGCACAGTCCCTGCTCCAAAGATTTTGCAATCCAAGCAGAGGTAATGGGGCATGATGGTAGGTGTGCGGCAGGCAGTAACAGTCTCCCTTGCCCCATGCTGCTGTTTCAGCCCTTCTCTCCTGTGTATGGTAAGGGAATGATGGGAATTTTTTACCCCTTCCAGGAGCAGTGGTTGAATTGTAAGCCCCTAGTAACTGTTCAGTAAGGATGTACTGATATATTAAGAAAAAGGTTCTTGGATGTTGTTGTTTGCCCTTGGGGCTTGACTATTTTGCTGCTGGAATATGAAGTCTGTAAAAGTGCCAAGCTCTTACTCTAACTATTCTCCAACTATTTGGGTTGGTCTAATAAAAGATATCAAATTCACCCAAGGAACCTTGTCTGCCAAGCTCTTACTCTACTCTTGGTATGGGTGCGTTAAGCCAGTGGAGCTCAACCTTTGGCCAGATGAGTGGTGGGGGATGGCCCAAGGGCTAGATGGGACCCTGCGCACCAGGACCGGGCCCTGCACACTCTTAGTTAGTACCCCTGTGCACCGGGATTGGGGCCCTATGCTGCCCCACCCAGCCCTTTGTGCTGGGATGCACCCATGCTGCCTCCACCCAGCCCCACGCACCGAGATTGGGCATGCAGGGTGGTGTGGGGTCCCAATCTAATGTGCAGGGCCACAGAGCTCAGGGCACCACATGGATGTGTGGGGAGCCCTGTGGGCCAGATGACAGTGCTTGGAGCTGGATCTGGCCCATGGTATCACTTCCCTTGAGTGGATCACCTTTCCCCAAGCAAGTTTGCACAAGAGGCTTTGAGCCATAGCTATTCCCTTCAGTCACATAATGTATATTTTTATTCTCAGCCTTGAGGACCCAACAAAATGCTGGAAGAGCCAAGGTGGTTTGTGTTCTGTCTCATTCATCGTCAGGGACTGTCAGCCAGGATATGTGGGCCAGAGCATCGCTCTTTTATTGGAAGTGATGCTCTAAGAGGCAAAAAGAGCACAGGTCAATTTGTAGACCCCAGCAGTGGGAGTCAGAAAAATAATTTATTGCTTTTAAATTGAGCAAGTGTAATTTTCAGTTCATTGAGAGCCTAAAAAAAAGAGATTGGCAATAATACAGATATACAGTAACTTCTCAGGGTATAGCAGCATTTCCAGGCTACCTGAAGGCAGGGACAACAGAAAGTAAGACTCCAGATCCAGCTTGTGGGTTTTTTAAAGCAGGTGCTGGTTTGTTGTTTATCTGTGCATTTGTAGCTTGTCCTTCTTGGAGTAGAGGAGGGCTTGTCTTTCTATTCTGTATTAATCCCCAGTTGCTGTTTTTACTTTTGATGGGGTTAATATTTGGAGAGAGTTGAAGCCCCTCGGGTTTCTTGCCTGTTCAATCCAGGTTTAATCCATCATTGTGTCCTTTGTGTTTCCAAGACTATAAAAAAGGACTAGCTGGCTGTTTTAAACCTTGTTGCCTGTTCTACAGTGTCTGGCAGGCTTAGAGGTGTACTGTGCAAGGTTGTGAGATGAGCATTTCCTCATTATTGTGCTCCGTGTTGTCTCTCGGGCCTCAGGAAAAGTTTATTTGTGAAAAGGTCCCATGCACCCAAGTAGGTCTGAGAAACGTTAAAGGTCTCAAAGCCCTCTAGCGCTATGGAGCGACCGAGTTCCAGACGAGAGCTGGGAAAGTGCTTTCCATTTTACACTTGATAAATCGGCTAAAGTTTCCTCTAAAGCCTCACTCGGACAGAAACAGCAGAGATGTTGAAAAGAATCCCCCGGGTATGACTGAGACGCAAAATGTAGTGAACAGCCAGGACCATGCAGTGAACTTCTGTTGATGGCACCTGAATTTATTTTGCTTAAGGTCTTCGATGTGCTCCCATGCATTGGTCGAGACATCAGGCGATGCAGTTCTTAAATACATGTACTGGCAAGTCCGACAGGTAGAATTTGTAGAAGACTGCAGATGAGATGCGACTCTCTTCACCGGAGAATTAGTGATGCTAATTCATTGCTACCCTGACTTCAATGCTTCCTGGAGTTGTCTCTTTAAATACGATACAGGTTTTTGGTTTACATGAAACAAATGTGAACATGTGAGACCTTTATCTAAAAAATGCATAAATAAAGCAGTGATAAGGATTTTTTTCAGTATTTCGGTAACAGGTTTTTCTTTCATTTACTTGTGCTTGAAATCAAAAAGTTTTGTGTGTACTTTAGGAAGATCAAAGTTGGGTAAGTGCTCTATGGGGCTAGGTAAATAGTTCCTGTTAAACATCTTAAGATCCTGATGTAAAGTGGTCATTTTCATCTAAGGCACTCGTCAGGTTGATTGAACTTTGTTTTTTGACCTAATTTGAATGCAGAAATCTGGGGGTTGTTCTTGGGCTTATGGTTTGACGGTTATTTTGCACCAGTGTGAAGGCATTACACTGGGAACTGGAAGGTCTGGATTTCATACTTGGCGCTGTTGTGGATGTGCTACAAGTCTTTTAGCAAGCAATTGTTCTGGTGTGTTTAGCTTGTAGTTCGGTGTCCTTCATCCTCTTGGGGCAGGTCCCCATGAGTCCATGTGCGCAGTTTGTGGTTCCTCAAAGCCATTTGAAGCACCACAAACAGTGCACGTGCACCTGTGCACTGTGCTTACTTGCAGCAGGGCAGGTTTTTTTGACACCTGGAGATCCAGTTGCAGGCTAGCTGTTTGGTAGTAGGTTCAAGGTAGGTCCTAAATACATGTGCTAAAGGATTATGTTGTTTTCTTTTACCCCACTGCAAGAGGCTCAAACCTGTATTAAGATCACTAGATCTTTACATCACATTGCTAAGCTTTAATAGACTTATTGTGCTCCTTGGTTAGATCTGGTAACAGCTGATGGAATAGTTTTACAACAGTGGTACACCTGGTATCCTACATTAAGCTGTTGCTGACGGAAAGAACTGCCTGCCAGTATTGGCTTAGCTAATTCCCATGTTCTTTCCATTATAGTTAAGCACTGACTTCTTCCCAGGCTGGGGCATCTGAACAAACTACCATGAGGCAAATCCGAGTGTGAACTTGCAGCATGTCGGGTACTCTGCAGTAACTGCCTGCGTGCATGTTCTGCATCGCAATAATTGTGAAATAGCTTACTCCTCAATGGAAGTGGGGTGAGCTGCTTTGCATTTACTGTGGGATAACACAGGTGGTTTGTTGCATGTCCGCTACTCCGCTGTAGTTTGCCTGACAGTAACTTTTCATGGAGCTGTGCTATAAGACTTCACTAATAGTACTGTTTCAGAGATCAGAAAGAGCTGGTCATGTACTATGTACAGTGACCAATATAGATGGCAGATTTCCACTGTGCTTAAGATTTAGCTCTTACTTTTTGTGGGTGGACTAGATTTTTTTTTATTTGCTCAACTATCAGATGTGTCTTGGAAAGACAGCACTTTCATCTAGGCAATTATAAAGCAGAATGTAATACACAGGAATGGAAAGAGGTCTCCTGGGTTATCACCAAATCCAATCCTTAATCACAAGCAACACTTGTAGAAGATGGGTTGGCTCAAGAGACTGCTAATGAGTTATCGGGCTCATTAGGTCGAGATGAGCAGTTTTGGAGACACCAGTGACTGACCGGTCTCAGCCATGTCTGGATAGATTTGTGTCCACAGCACCTCCTTCCCCCAAAGTCATAATTCCTAACTTCTTTCCTCAGTGGGGATGAGGAGTGAGGTTTTTCTCATTTCTAAAGGTGGCTCTTGGTGAAGCACTGCTGGTGGGGAAGCTTCTGTTGCTGTCTCCTGTACTATGGAGAAATTGCACATATCAATAATCGGAGTTATTAACCTACCTGTGTGCAGGGGACTACATGGGGGAAGGAGGAACAGAAGCCTGAAGCCTCTATTATGACTGCTTACAATGCCAGTAAAACGATTTTTCTGTGCAGTGTATTTCCTCTGGGGAGGCAGCATACCAACAACGCCATCTTACTGCAATGACATCTGGACGGTGAGCAGTCGGAGAAGCTATCGCAACCGGTTTGTGAACTGGATTCTCCAGACCGTTACGGCCTATCCTGTTATATGTTGTTACATCACTTCCCCTTCAATTTTTCTGTGCGGTTAATGGCCATTACACAGACTGTAGCCTCATGATTTTTGTATTGAAGCATTTTTATGTTGAGGTAAATTTTTGACTCAAGTGCAGACGATCGTTGAAAAAGCCTTAAACCCCCCTGGGGTTGGGATTGTTCCTGGAGGTGGAAAAATCCCTGGATTTTTCCCCTGTGGCCATGACTTTCTTCTAATGGGGCTATTTAAGCCCTGTTATATTTGCAAAGCCGGCTGAAACATGGGCCTTGATTGTACTGAATGACTGATGCAGTTAGAAATGTGCTTTGAAGAGTCCCTTGTGACTTTGTAACAATAGGCTCTATTAAACTGCTGGCTACATTTTGACTAGATCAGAAACCAGAGGATTTCAGAATAAAGGTTTTGGCACTATTCAGTTTTGTTTGGCGATTCTCATGAAAGTTGTGACAAATCTGTGCTGAAACTGTTTAAAAAAAATCAGGTCTAATTAAAACTCTGTAGCTTTGAGGCCCACTGCTCAAGCCACAAATTAGTTGCTATTAAATGGCTGAACTTCACATTGCTCGTCCTATGCGGTCTGATTTCACACTCGTTTGAAGTTCTGAGGAGATTTACTGAGTTGCTTTGGCAGTTCACACTGCAGGAGAAAACAAGCTGGAGTCATGTGCTTTGCATGGCTTGCAAACCTCGTGAATCCAAAGCTTCCCTAGAGAAAGCCACGCCAAGCCATACTTCCTTCTTCCTGAAAACTCCCACCCCCTTCCACCAAGTAGCTGTGCATTGCCCATCTCTCTCAGAGAGCTGGAAAGACCAGTGCAAGGAATGATGCTGCCAAGGAGGAATTAGAAATCAAAATTAAAGTCACCTTGTGACCAGGCAGAATCCATCTTTCAAGGGCTTGTACATGGCAACGAAAGGCCGTGTACAGACACGCAGTTTCTCCAGCTAGAAGACAAAAGTGTATAGATGTTCAAGAGAAAAAACGCTACTCTGGGAGGAAAATAATCTAGGGACAGCCAGGGTTAAATTACTAGAATTTGGGGCAAAAAAAGGGGTATGGACAGGATTGGGCCTTTGGGCTCTGTGATTGGCAGGAGGCAGTGGGTGCTTGCCCAGCTTGGAAAGAGTCGCCATTGAGGCGAGGGCCCAGTCCTGTTGGGGCCAGGCTGCTTGGCTCCTCTTCCCGAGCTGCTCCCCGCCTGCACTTCCCTGCCCTGTCGTATCCCGGTACCCTGCCTGCCCCTCCCCACCGTGCCCCAGCAGGACACGGCACCCAGTTGACTCGATTCATGTCTGGAAGCCAGGGAAGGGTCCAGCCCTGTCCTGTCCTGTCCTTTCCCCTCGCTTGCCCCACCCAGCGGAGGATGGGATGGCTGCTTGACCTCATACTGCCAATCATAGCAGGAGAAGGATCATGTCTCCCAGTGTGCCCTGGGACCAACACGGCTAACGAGGTAGCTGATGTTGCTACCTCTAAATCAGTGGCCAGGGATGGTGCTCATCTTGTCTTGCCCTAGTTGATTATGCTACCAGAAGTGGGGTGCAATTCCCTGCAGCCCCAGATCTGCCCATTGTGTAGCTGTAGGCCTGCAGAGCTGAATATTCCCAAGGTGGAGGTAATGGAAAATTGGGCCTGATGAATCAGAAATGTACCATGTGTCACTGATAGTCAGCTTAGGAAAATGAGGTTAGTATTGATTGATTTAGCCTTGCTTGGCTCCATTTTCTCTAAACCCCAGTTGTTTTTTGTTTGCTTTTTTTTTTGACTCCCTGATTGTTTAAAAACCTGTTTTCTTTCAGTCTAATACAGGCAGGAGCTAGGGAGCACAAACCTTTCTGGAGCTAGCTGCCCAAACAATCCACGTCATTATGGCTGTGGCAGCAGCAATAGTCATGGCTTTGTTTCTCAGCTCAGCTGCTAGAGAAGGGGATTTTCTGACAAGGCTTTTCATTTTTGACCATCTCTTTAGCTGCTTTTATGGGAATTGTTGTTCAGGGATGTGAACAAAACAAAGGATGCTTCATGGGAAGCCTTAGCAGGCTGTGGAGTCCTTCAGGGAATGAAAATCAGCCTGTGGAGTCCTTCTGGGGGTAGTGTTAGGATATTGCCCTACACGGGCCAACCATGCCTCTTACCATTATTACAGTGACTTTAGATGGAGTCAAGTCAAGCCAAGCCAGTTCTGAGGCTGCTGTGACGATTGAGGCACCTTAGATGCTGTAATATCCCTCCTCCACTCCGCCCTGCGTTTGGCTAGCTCTGTGCACTCTGTTGTTTGGGCTAGGGACAGACCTTACACAGAAACCGGCTTAAGTGATCAGAAACTGGTTTAAACCTGTAACGGAATAGATGTTCAACGCACATAAACCAGTTTGAAAATGGCTGAAACCAATTTGAGATAAACTTGGTTGAATGTAGAATTAGACTTAACTGATTTGGGTCAAACCAGTTTATGTGATATCTATCCCATATCCCTTGCTGGTTTAAGATAAACCAGACACCCCCAGGATCCCAGCATGCTCTCTGGGCTGGGTGGGGCTCTCTATTCCACAGCAGAGCTGGCCCCTCCCTTCTGCTCCCTGGCTGCAGCTCTGGCAGAGACTGCAGACCCAGCAGGGTCTGCCTGGCTTCCCCCTACCCTACCCTCCTTGCTCATTGCTTAAGCAGGAATTCCACCCCCCATCCCATCTCCCACAGCATGGACCCTAGGGACATGGTATGCTAGCTAATGCTGAGAGGTGTCTGTGTGTTTCTCTCTCCAATTTCACTGGGACAGGCAGAGAGAACAGTGACCACTTAGGGCTATTTGGAACTAATCAACAGGTCAGGTGTTAAGCTGTTCAAGAAGAGTTAGAACTTATGGCGAGAGCCTAGTGTTTTGCTGGTGAGGGGATAATCACTGTATCAGCCCTCTGCTGGCTTGCTGGCCATCAGTTTGCTGAAGACAGTATACAGAAGCAGGGAGAAGGAGACTGAAAAGCTCTGTATCATCAACAGATGTATGCACTGCATGCCCCCTCCACCCCTCGCCTCAGAGTGCTAGCTCAGGCCGCAGGGCTGGCAATGGGGAAAAGCCTGGGATGGTGCAGGCAGACCTCCCTAATCAGAGGTCCTGCTGGGGCCTGGCCACCTTCCCCTCAGCTCAGCACTATACAAGGGAGGGAGGGCTGCTGTACCACCCTCTAGCTTCTAGCCTGAGCAACTGCAGGTCTTTCCCTCCACTGTGCCCTGAATTATGGTCTTGGTAGGGGTGTTTTGCCTTCTTGTGATGTGTCCAAGCCATTGCAGCTTCCTTCATCGCATAACCTCCAACAACGGTTCATAGGTTCCAGTTTTCTTGACTGATTTGCTGCTTGGCAGACTCATTGGTCCGGTGCTCAGTGTGCGAGACACGCATTTCAAATACCTCAGTTCTGTTCTTTAACTTCTCATTAAGCGTCCATGCCTCACAGCCTTAAAGCATCCTAGGGATGACCACAGCATGCAGCAGATGGAGTAGAATGATAAAAAACTAAATGCATAGTTTCCTCCTTCATCAGCTATGTCCAGACTAGCTTCATTAGGCCTTGTCCAGCGTCTTAGCTTTATCAGTGCAAATCTGTGCTGACATGTATTGAAATTTGCACTCTTGTGATTTAGCCGTGGTTTCGAGCAGATTTAAACCACTCTGATACAAATCTTAGCTTTGCTTGTCTAGTCTATACTAGAGACTGCAGTTGTGCAGTTATATTAGTCTGTGGCTGTCAGTATTTTTAACAGGCAAATTCCTGGTTTGGATAGTCCTGGGCCTAAGTGTTTCACCTGCTCTCGGTGGCGGTGCTTCCAGTAAATCTTTTGAAATCTGCCTTGCAGAATTCTTCAGCACCTAGAAATACATGATCCCTGTATAAATATGTTGGAGGAGTTTGTTTGTTTTTTTTAGCAAATCATAAGGAAGAACAAAGGAAGTTTCCTGACTAGGAAGAGGTCATTTTGTCTCTACCCAAATATATCTTGTCTACTTGCTTGAACTCTGTCTCCTTCAATATTTGCCTTTTCCCGAAACACATCTTAGTCTTTTGAATCAGGCTGGTCAAGTGAATTGCTAGGAATAATGTTAGTAGCAATGTACTTATCCCACCATCATGGTTAGCAAATCACTTGGGTACTGATCCAGATTTTTGAAACTACTGTTAATTTGCCAGTAGATGCTGCATATGTGAGATGAGTAACTTTCAGCTTGCTGGGAAAGTAGTTTTGCAAGCTGCTTGATATTTTATTCCTTGTGCGATGGGGTTGATCCCATAATAACACTGTATTTTTCTCACATACTGCAGGCATCTGAATAAGATGCATGCCTTATTTTAAAAAGACAGAATCTCAGAGGTTTTTTTCCAGTCATGGCGTAGATCTGGCTTTTTTGTGGAAAGATTATGTTGCAGAAAGAGGGCTCTTTCTCTCTTGGCCAGCAAGCAAGCAGGGACAAAGTCCAACCAAAAACTGCTGCCAATTCAGTTGCAGCTGTGAAAGGGTTAGCAACGCCAGACTCTGCACCTGCTCGCTTGCTTGCTGGCTGGAGAGAAGGGGAAGCCATTTTGCAGCACAGTTTTTCATGCTTCTAGTCCAGTAAAGAAAATCCAATTTCCTGTTTAATTAGGATGTGTATATTTTGGGGGACTGATTTTTTTTTTTTTTTTTTTTGTGGGGAAAGGGTTAATGCAGTATCTGAGTGAATACGGTGTCTATTTTACATCATAGAACTTAGTCTACTATACATCACAGATCTTAAACGCTTTACAAAGGAGAGGAGTAAGGATTATTGATGGGGAAAGTGAGGTACCGAAACTTTAAATAGCTTGGCTGGATTCAAAAGTAGAACCCACATCTCTCGATTCCTAGTACAGTAACTTTTTTTCTGCTGGACCATGTTGGCAGGCAATATTTTTTGTGCTCCCTGTCTGGGTGCTTGAAGCTCTAGAGTGAATAATGAACAAACTTCTTTCGGGTGTGAATTACTGGGAATAATTGTGGTAAATCACTGGATAGATTTACAAAAGTTCAGCAGTTGTTTGAATATGTACACACAATAAAAGCTTTGACCCTGCAAAGCTTAGTCTGAACTTGGCTCTTTCATTTGTTAATCTTTTTTCCTGTTTGATCTACTTTATGCTTCCATCTTTCCACTCTCTTTCAATTTTCTTTGGAGCACAAAAAGCTCATTCTTTGTCGACATCTCCCTTTGTTTGTAGAAGCTTTGCCTCATTTTTGAGGACGGACTAATACATTTGGATAAAATGAGAAAAGAGACTGTATCACTGAAATTTAGATCTGGATTTTGAACCTCACCAGTATTTGGCAGTACTTTGGCCCCAGGTCTGAGTGATCATTACAACGGTATTCTGAAATGATTTATTCTCTTCCCGTCAGAGTTTGAATCTGAGGCCCTTCCTTTAACATGAACAGATTGTTTATCCAGAACTCAAACAGTTCCCTAGCCAAATCCAACTTGATCTTTCCCAACACTTTTGAACACTCAGTTGTATTAAAGAACATGAGTGAAATCCTCACTTTATTTAAGTTTATGGGGAAAGTGAGGAGCTGTACCCAACACCATCCATCTTCCTGTCTTGCTACCCAGTATTTTTACAAGCAGAATTCTGACTTGCCATGAGAACGACCCTGCTTGTGGTATTACTAATACAGCCGAGAAGCAACACCAGCCTGAAAATCTTTTGCAAACTGCTTGACATGCGATTTTTCTGCTGAAGTTTGTAAGTGGTATAGATACAGCTGGTTAAATCTCATCCAGTGTCAGTCAAGCCCGTTACTACACCATTCCACTTGTTCCTGGTTTCCTAGTCTTTCTATTATTTCATTTTTGGCTCTTCTAAAACTGCTTACACTAGCTTGGATGGTTTATATCAGCTTTACTGTTCCCATTCATCACTTACAACGTTTCTCCTAAGGCGCGTGGTCTAGCATGGGGACAAGAATCCTAGGAGACGGGACACCGAAGTTTCATTCTTGATTTAACCATTGATTTCATTTCCAATATGTGACTTGGGAAGTCCATTAATATTTCTGTTAATCAGTTTTCCCAGGTCTGAAATGTAGAAGAAAATGTATCTGTCTTGCTGCGATATTGATAGGATTCATTGATGTTTGGAAAGGCTGAAACTAGAAGGCCTTCTAGAAATGCAGAAAACTACACATCTACATAGGATCCCCCTCCCCTACAATAAACCCGGTTCTTTTAACCTTTCCTCATTTAAACTTGGTTCCTCCTCTTGCTGCTGAGAGATTAATGGAAATGTTTTGAGCACTGAATTCATAATTAGGCACAACCAGAAACATAAAGACATTATCAACAAAGTTCTGCGTGGCTTTCAGAATTAAAGGTTTACAATATTTAAGACGTTTTCAGGACTCCTGGTGTGTGTACAAGAGCATATGTGTTTTGCCCATCTTTTTCTGTTGCGGTACAGTCGACAATGTGGGACTCGAGAACAAATAGGAAATGAGGAATGTAATGGATGTCTTGGGGGATGAATTGACATTTCCATGTGTTAAGAATCTCTTGCAAAGTCTAATTTATGAAGCGGAGGAATTTGGTCCTGCTGTTTTGTCTCCTACACTAGAAGCACAGGACTATTTATAGCATTTGGCTCTCTAAGGCCATTATACGATGACAGAAGGTTTTAAATCCTTGGAGTACCACAGATTAACTCAACTGCATTAAGTCATACAACTGCACTTCATTTCTGTCGTGCTGTTGATATAAGATTTTACTCCTAACTCTTCTGGCACAAAAATGAAACAGGCAGTTCAATGTATATTGTAATGCTCAGTTAATGTGTCTGCCCCCAATTGCTTTTTGATTCCTCAAGCCATTTCTGCTCGGTTGCTCCAAGAACCGCGTCTTGAGCGAGAGGGTGGCCTGGTCTCGTGAGCATTGAGGACAAAGGTTCGCAGGCACTCGTTTCTCCCCCTCTTGGCTGAGATGGCATGTAGAGCTAGCAATGGTGTTGATTTGAAGTGGAGACATTTTAATCCTGAGACTTGGCATAAGTTGCCATAAAACTGTTCCCACTTTTAAACGGTCAGCAGGGCAGTAAAAAAATTGAGTAGCATAATACTGACTTTGACTGGATTTGAACCTGTGTGGGTGTATGCTTTAGATGGGGGGTTCTCAGAGCTCCTTGGAAAAGGATTCATCCTGGTCGTCAGACTAGCAACGTAACAGGGAGCTTTTGACCTTTTTAGGTATTGACTCCAGTCTGACCTTGTAGTGTCAGGTGTGTGTGAAATGAGATTGCGATCTCTGTTTAATTCCAGTTTAGCTCTCCATGTCACAAAACTACCCTCGCAAATTGTACTAACCAGCAACTTGCTGGTGGTACCAGCAGCAAGGCCAAATACCAAGAGGCCATAAAAAAGAAAACTTTTAGGTCAGGGCTGCGGGAACCCTACTGTTGGCCAGATTATATCAGTCATTGCTACAGCCCTTATCTCTGTGGGACTGTCAGCCAAGTGTTTTTCTCAGTTATGAACTGAGGAATCGCAACACGGCTTTGGGAATTGTCACAGAAAAGATTTATGGGCACCATCTCACGGGGGTTTAGGATACACCTACGGAGCAGTTGCAGAAGCAGCTCTGGTCTGTTCTAGGGATACCTGAGCTAGCCTGAAAGCCGAGGTACCGATCAAACACGGTAAATTATCCTGTGTTGAGCTCAGTGCTGCTCTGGCGGGATTGCTATCCGTACCTGAGCTGATTAGTTTGAAGCCAGCTCAGATGTGTTTTCTGCAGCATAGTCATAGACTTAAGTGCACAGGTCCTGAAAACTCGGAAGCCAGCCTTAAGTGCACCCAAATGTAATTTCTCATTGTGTGCCACCTTTTCCAAGTTACTTTCTAACCACTGGAGTTGCAGTCCTCCTCACTGGAGGATACTCGGTGAACAAATGTGTTGTTTAAGTCAGGAGCTGTGTTCAAAAGGAAAGGGCTGAAAGCTACTCCGGGAGTAACTATGTCGCTATCCATCTCATTTCATTGGTCATGCCCACTGTGAACTGGGGTCAAATCCTGACCTTCATCCCTGCTTCCTCACAAAATGGATGCTCTGCTGAGGTTGAGTTCCTGGTTTAACGCAGGAGAGTTGAGCAACCCTATTCCTGCAAGGGGTTGGACCAGATGAGCTTTGAGGTCCCTTCCAACATCTTAATTCGGTGGTTTCCTCTGCAAATGTCATGTTGGGATGGTAGATATTTCATGAAGAGGGAGGAGGGGGTTGTCACAAATGGATCCAGAGGTACGTGTTAGACGTGCAGACCTGTGAAAGGATGTGGTTGATTGCCAGGATGAACTCTGTGGCTCTTTATTGTGTGAGTTTGAGTTGGCAATGCCGTTCCTCTTCCAGATAGTTCTCCCTGATATTCCATGGAAAAGGCTCCTGGAATGACGTGGGAGTAATGTCCTTAATATGCATATGGCTTAAGTCAGTCCCAGTTGATTCAAGTGTAATTGGTCTCTGTGGTTTAGAGGCTTGAGCAGTGAGACAAAACACTAGAATTGCATGGGGTGAAACTAGTTTTAGGTTTAATATGGCTCCCTGCATCTGGATATAATTGAGAAGCCTGAGTCAGGCATGGGTGTGGGACTAAAAGGGAGCTAAAATAGTAGAAATTCTCAACCAGTTTTAGCACTGAAAACATCAAGTATACTGCTTTTAATTAAACAATACAGTATTAGGAGACCAGATGGATCAGGGGAGATTCTTTCACATTTAGGCTGCAAACCTGGAATGGCCTACATGAAATGCATGTACTCATTTCCACTCTGGTTTCTGTGTCAGTGGTATTAGTACACCAGAAACATCAACACCTTTATTGTTATTCTCCCTAGTGGTTTGATTGGGCTGCAAAGACTGAACTGTTACCATAATCCAAACGGGCTATGGTGGCCTTTCCACATCAATGCTAAGACATGGGTAGGACATTCTGCAGAAACTTTCATGTTATTCTCAGTGCTGTTCCCATTCTGTGGCTAAAGGACTCCAGCTTTCAGGGGTGTTAATCTGGCATCTTTCATGAGTGCTCAATCTGTGAGTTTCAAAATGGTAAAAAATGATTTACAAACAATTTTATTTTAAAGGATGCAGTAACCCATTTCCTTTAGAAACGGAAGTCCTGCTTTGGGAATGTGCTCGGAGAGTTGCACGCATATAGATGCGAGTGGTGGAGATGATGGCTTTTAACTGCAGCTGTGCTGAAGGGTTTATAGTGTACATTGGCTTGAACTGATGCAAATTTCCTGGAGCAAGTTATTCGTGGGAAGGGTTTCTTCAGCTGTTTGAAAACTTGCATAAGCATTGACTTTTTCCTTTTCAGCAAAAGGCTGAGATGATCTGTGAAGCTCTTCTAGGGTAAATAATAGAGCAATTATAAGCAAAAGGCTGTTCTCTAAGTAATGCGCAGTGGTTAACAGTGGTGGTTAAATTGTGTGCAGCCAGTTAGGACTTGTGCACAGAAAAGAAAAGAAAATCCTTGTTGGGAGTGGAATGGATGAGAGTGCTGTTTCTTAACAGCATCTCTGTGATAGCAATTGTCTCTTTAAACATGAATTTCTGTGAGTGCAGTGTATTTTACAACATATGGAGTCTTGAATAGAAGCTGTGTGGCCCCGTGAAAAAAGATATTAGTAACTGATGTGCACTGTTAAACTCTGTTTCACCCCAGCAGAAGCTGCCTTTTGTTGGTATTTGAATGATCCCATTATTTAGATGGCCTATGAGCTTTGCTCAGGCGCAGCATTGTTCCCCAGTAGAGCTGGTGACAAAAGGATTTTTTGGACCTCAGTAAAAGCAGTATCGGTCTAAAGGGCCCAATTCTGGGAGCTGCAGAGTGCTTCTTGTCTGGCTCTGAGCGCTCCCAGTGAGCTTAGTGGGCCTGATCCTGTTCCCATGAGAGCAACAGTAAAATTCCCACTGACTTCTTTAGGGGAAGCTTTGTTTCTAATGGAAATTGTGGGCACTTGTCGTCTTCATCTCAGCATTATCAGGCAACTCTGAGGCTGGGGCAGGGTAGAATGGCACCTTAGAGACTAACTAAGGCATAGGGCATAAGCTTTTGTGGGTGACAGATGCCTTTGGGTGAGGGAACTGCTGTGTAAATGTAAGATGACTATTGCCAACATCATTGATCCTTTCAGCATGGTAGAATAGCAATTTAAAATAGGATCAGAGCTGGTGAGTATACAACTCCTTTTACTTGCTTCTTTTAAAGGTTTTGTTGGACTTGGCAAGATTTTTTTTTCTTTTGCAAAGCTCTTTAAAAGGGAGTGTTTTATGTGAAAAGCCATGGGGAAAGCATCTCCATAGCTGCTCTGGAATCAGTTCCTTAGAGCAAGAATATTATCTGTATTATGTTTTTGTTTAATTTAGATAAGATCCTCAGTTAATTTGTTAATTTGAAAATCCCTAGTTGTGCCAGAGATGAAATAATATCTAGGGGTGCCGAACAACTGCAATTCCTATTAATTCTATTTGACCATGTCCCAGGAGCGCTGTATAGACGCCTGCTTTAAATATAGAGGTCTTTATGGAAGATGGAAAAAAGGAAGAGCAAGCTCTCGTGTACCTTGCTACTTTTCTGCGAATCTTCTGAAAGTTAGGATTTTTTCTTCAGGCAGATTGGTGCACTGCCCCACTGACTTTCTCCTTGCAATTGCATCTGCAGACACCAGAATGGAGTTGCATGTTACTTTGGTTTAGTTGCTACTTTCACATCTCTGCCTCTTTCCAGGTCTCTGCAGATCACGGTCACTGCTTTTCTTAAGTTGGCATTTTACTTGTGTTGCAGTGAACAGGTCATTTTTTCCATTATTATCCTAAAAAGATGTTTAACAAATAAACCTTGGATATTTTTGCATTTTAGGCGGCAGCAGCTGGTCTTAGCTATGTTGGGGCATATGTCATTAACACCTACAAGAATTACGACCACTTCCTGCAGGACAAGTATGCTCTGCTGCCAGCTGTGATCATCATTTGTGTTGCTGTAGTGATGTTCATCATTGGACTGATTGGCTGTTGTGCCACCATCCGGGAGTCCCGTGTTGGGCTGGGTTTTGTGAGTATTGCATGTTCCACCCTGATCTCTTGCACAGTATTGCTGAAGCGGGTTAAATGAACTGTTGGGCAGGGTGAAAATTCACTGTCATGGATCACAGGGCCTCCCAGACACCTAGTGTGGGCTCTTGCCACCAAAATCTATCAGACTGAGTTTGGTGAAAAAGTTTCTTCATTTTGCCGTGTGGAGTCTTTGTTAAAAAGCAGAAGCAAAACTGCCTTAACATGAAACCATGTGACTGTCTGTCAGAATGAGCCTGCAGTGAGATGCTGCGGCTAGTAAAGCGACCAAAACGCTGGCTTGCATCCATAGATGCTTCTCAAGCAAATCCCGGGACGTCATTCTCCCCTTGTACTCGGCCTTAGTGAGGCCGCAGCTGGAGTACTGCGTCCAGTTTTGGACTCCACAATTCAAAAAGGATGTGGAGAAGCTTGAGAGAGTCCAGAGAAGAGCCACGCGCGTGATCAGAGGTCAGGGAAGCAGACCCTACGATGACAGGCTGAGAGCCCTGGGGCTCTTTAGCCTGAAAAAGCGCAGGCTCAGGGGTGATCTGATGGCCACCTACAAGTTTATCAGGGGTGACCACCAGTATCTGGGGGAACGTTTGTTCACCAGAGCGCCCCCAGGGATGACGACTAGGTCGAATGGTCATAGACTACTACAAGATTGTTTCAGGCTGGACATAAGGAAGAATTTCTTTACTGTCCGAGCCCCCAAGGTCTGGAACAGCCTGCCACCGGAGGTGGTTCAAGCACCTACATTGAACACCTTCAAGAGCAAACTGGATGCTCATCTTGCTGGGATCCTATGACCCCAGCTGACTTCCTGCCCTTTGGGCAGGGGGCTGGACACGATGATCTTCCGAGGTCCCTTCCAGCCCTAATGTCTATGAAATCTATGAAGAATAACTACCCTGACAGGGTCTGATGAGCTTTTTTACCCAAACAGAACCACTGAGCCAGGTTAGGGGGAAGCAGCGGTGGGATTGAACTTTTCAGTTTTCCTATTTTTGGTTCAATGTGCTTGGGGATCTGACAAGTCTCATACACCAGCACCAGAGGATCTGGCATGCGGGACCAAAGTGCTGAGAGCCAAGTGAGCCTGTCAGTGGCCAAGGTTAGACCAGCCCTCCTAACCTGTCGCGTTGCTCTGCTCCTCCTTGTGTCTTTGCAAAGCTGCCTGTTAATGTTACAAAGGTAGCTGTGACCCACACTTCAGCCAGGTCTGCTGCTCTCTGGCACCAGATAAGTAGAGGAGCGCAGTTGCTAGCTGCGTCTTCTCCACCTAGTGCTTTTCTTATATAGCTGACAATTGAGAAGATAGGTGCTGATCAGCTGTTCTCATGGCAAGTCTGGTCTTCAGCAATGCATGGTCTGGGCCCAATCCTTAGCTGGTGTTTTGATTTCAATGAAGCTTTGTCAGTTCGTGCAAGCAGAGGACCCTAGCCTTTTTGCATATTGATAGTCAAGGGCAGTTTGGCATTATCCACAGCAGGAGTGACACCTGTTCACAACAGACATGAACAACAGTGAGAGTTTGAAATGATTGTAGTGTGGTACAAACAGGGATGAACCCATTCCAGAAAACGGTGTAGGGGGGTTAGCACTGAGGATTTTGCTGCCAGGGGTCCAGCTTGCTCTTCGAGGCTGGGTGGTCACATCAGGTTAGTACTGTTGGTCTTGGTGGACTCTTCAGGGAGGCCCAACAGGTTCAATGGTCTGCACCTGTTCTTAGTATAGACACACCTCTTATGTGGTGGGATTGTTAATTCAAATGAGTCTTTAGGATTTCAAGAGGTGTTGATCATTACCCTGGTCATATGTAATATTGTACCACAGCAGTTTCTGGAGTCCTTTTTCTCTGGAGAGGTATCTCTGGATAATGACAATATGTTTTATCTGACTTGAAAGATGCATTACATTGACTTAGTTGATCTAAAACCATTGGGCATTCTACTGATTATTCTTCTCTTTGATTTCAGTTTCTGGTCATTATTTTGATTATCTTTGTTGCAGAAGTCTCTGCTTTTGTCCTGGGATTCATTTACAGAGAAAAGGTAAGCTAAAAAATGAGCATATGTACTGTAATATTGAATAAAGGAAGGGCACACGTTATGTTTTACTCCCTTTTCCACAACTAACCTCTTATTCTCTGTTATTTCAGAATAAAAGGGTAGAGTATGAGTTCAGCTTAGGGTTGTCCCTAGGTAGGCACAGTGTGGGACTGAACTCCAAGTACTTTTGAGGATTTGTTAGGAAGAAAAAAGATCCAGGTGGTGCTGAATAGAAATTGGAGCAAACTCCTAATGAGCTTGCTGAAGTCATGCCTAGGCTCAAGATCTCCTCCCAGCTTTAAGAACCCTCTTCTATTTAAAGAGGAGAAGTGTTTTTATCAAAGAGTGCCATCAGGTTAAGCAGTGCAAGACTTTTATCAAAAGTAACAGTACTTGACTTCATTATGTTGGTCTTGCTGGGGATTTCCCCAGAGTTTCCATCTGAGATGTTTCTGAGCTGTTATTTTTACACACATCCTGCACTGTTTTTTTTCATGGCAGGTCAAAACAGATGTGCAAAGCACAATGCGTGCAGTCTTCCAGAAATATGATGGGAAAAGCGCAGAGGCTGATGTTGTGGATTACCTGCAAGAACAGGTAGGAGGAGTTATGTTCGGGCTCCAGAAAACTGTTTTAAAATGTCCAGTAGATATTAAACAATGAATTCAGCTTTGGGAAAAGACTGAGCTGGTGCTAATCCAAAACTGAGGTCTGCAGGACACTTAGCACCCTGAACTCTTGTTCACATGTATGGAAATAGATGTGACCCAGTAGGCTCCTAGCTTGCAGCCAGAGACCCTGATCCAAGAATCCATTTATTATATGGAAAGACTCCCACTCATTTTAATGGATCAGGCTCGACGTGTGTGCCCTGAAATGGTGATCACTAAACTTTTGCTTCTTATTCCTTCCACCCGTCTTAGCATTCTGTAGTGACACTTCTCACCAGGATGTCTTCACAGTGAATACATGTGAGGAGATTTTTTTTTTTTTTTTTACTACGGAAATGTTATCTGTTTTCTTTACTGGTAACTTTCTGAAGGATGGAGGTCTTCGTACAAATCTGTAATCCATCCTAATTATAGTCACACACACAATAGTGCTGACCAAGGATAAGGATGACTTTCTGATCCTGTTTTTGTTCTCTACAGTTTTTGTGCTACTGAAGCAACTTCCCCTGTTCCTTCTTCCTATCTTTCGGGGTACACCAACAGCAGAAGGAAGAAATGCTCTATGGGCCTAGCCTGTGATGGGCTGAATGCCGTAAATTCTGACTTGAGCGAGTTAGGAGTACTCCACTTTCATTTGAATAAGATGATACTGATGGTCCATTCACGCCTTTAGAATAGTGCTGGTGCAGGCATTCTCCACCTGGTGCTCGGGAGCTCTCATGATCATATAAGGTGCTCTCCAACAAGTCCAAAAACAGGGCTCGAAAGCGCTTGCAATTGCATCAAGAATCACTTTGAAAGACATAAGTAATGATGCGATGACGATTATACCTATTTGATTTTCTTTAGCGCTCCGTGAAAAAGGATAAGTTATCGCAGTAATCATTAATGAAAAAAGGTTGAGCGCTCCCATGCTACTACAATATTCAGAGCGTTGTAGTATTTCAAAGAAAGGCAGGACCTCAGCTGTACAACCTTCCACTCTGTTTGCATTTATTTAATCATGTCTTGTTTCACAGTTTCAGTGTTGTGGAGTGAATAACTACTCTGACTGGACAACCACCCCATGGTTTAATAGCACTGGTAATAACAGCGTTCCTGTGAGCTGCTGTAAACAGGATATTAAGAACTGCACAGGACAACTGAGTGAACCACAGGATCTCAATACTGAGGTGAATTTAATTACACTGAGATGGGGAAACTCTCCTCTTTGCCTATCAGCTCTCTAGAGTCCTCTGAGCCAGGCAAAGGAAGGTGGATGAAGTTGGCGCAGGTGCTGCAGAAAGCAACTCGAGCTGGGCCTGAGGGACATCAGGTGGGCAGCCATGGGGGGGCTGGGAGAGCGGGCAGGGGTCAGGGGGCTCGTGGCAGAGCCCCCCATGCAGCGCAGAGGGAACAGTGGGAATTGCCCCCCTCCTCCCACGCCCAGCAGCACCCAGTGAGTAGGGGCTTTTTTTAAACAACCGGGAGCTGGGGCAGGTGGGGCAGCCATGGGGGGTGCTTGGGGGAGCAGGCAGGGGATGGGGCCTGGCAGGGGTCCCCCCATGGTCCCCCTCCCTTCAGCCCCCCTCCCCTTCTCCCTACTTACCAGCATGGAGTCCAGGTCCAGCTCCTTGCTGCAGCGAGTGGGGACAGCCCAAATTGCCAAAGCTTTCCGAATCTTTTCCGAATCAATTCGGAGAGCTTTGAATTGACTCAAACCTTTTAATTGGTCCCCTGATTCAATTCAGATTTGGAGATTCGGCCACCGAATTGGGCTGAATCTCCTCTGAATCAAATTGGCACCCGAAGCTTTGCACAGCCCTACCAAGTATGTGTCTTCAGCCTCTAATTTATTCCAGAATTCTTTTAAGACATTCATTCAACTTAATCAAGGAAAAAAAACCATGTGGGATTCAACAAACCCTCATGTTCCCTTCTGATAGACCACTGTGGTTCCCAAGGATCTGTATGGAGCAAACACTTTCATGCAGTCAGTCACTTGTGCCAGTTATGGTTCATCGAAATTAGGGGTGCACTGATAAAGATTTTTATGGCCAGTCCCGATGGCCGATTCTTAATCAGCCTTATTGGGTGATACCAAACCGATAGCCGATATGCAGCCCAGAAGCTTGGAGAGCAGCTCTGACCGATAAGTCTGTGGTGTGGAAGGGGTGTGCGGAAAGGGAAGGGACGTTGGGGTGCAGATAGAGGCCCCCATGGTGAGGGAGGGAGTGAGGCAGGGGCAGGTGCTGCCCAGCCAGGGTGGTAAATGTGACCCAGGGAGTGGGATGGAGCCACGGGCAGCTCATCTGGGGGGGCATGGAGTCAGCTCCCCACTGCTGCGCACCCCCCCCCGGGGGAGGCATGTGGGGCACGTGCCCCCCAGATTTGTGCATGGGATGAGGGTGGGCTTCCCACTGTGGGCTTGGGGCCAGGGGCTGTGCCAGCCTCTTCCCAGTGAGGGGTCGGGCTGGGGCTTTGCTCGGGTTGGGTGGCAGCAGTGCTGGGAGAGTTAGCTACAGGGTAGGTTGTAGCCTCCCCAAAATTCACCGTACCTACTTCCCCCCCCCAGCCCCACCCCCCACCTTGAAGAAGCCGGCACAGCCCCTGGCTCTAAGTCCACAGCAGGCAGCCCACCCTTGCCCTATGCGTGAGTCCGGGGCAGGGCACATGTCCTCCATGCCTCCCCTGGGGGTGCGTGCGGTGGTGAAGAGCCGCCTGTGGCTCTGCCCTGATCCCGGGGTTGCATTCAACACCCTGGCTGGATAGCACCTGGCGCTGCCCCACTCCCTCCCTCACTGTGGGGGTCTGTATCTGCCTCCATGCCCTTCTCCCCACAGACTTCCTGGCTGGATGCTGCTCTCCAAGCTGCTGGGCTGCACTCCTGGCCATGTGCATGCTGTGGCTGTGTCCATGCACTTGGTATTTATTGTGACATTATTGGCTACCCCGGCCAAAAAAACTCAATTACTGATAATGTTAATTTTCCTGTTATCTGTGCCAGTTCAAAGTGACCATTATATCAGTGCATTTCTAACAGAAATGTATACATGGTAATTAGGGCTATTCAGAGGCCTGCTGCCACTCAATATGAAAGTGTTAGCTCTGGTTGAGGCTGCCGGGCTTCTGCATTTGGCTAGGTGGGTTACAGCAGAGCCACACAAGGTCCTGCCTGCTTCCAGAGACTGTGTAACTTGCTCCACTGTATTTCATTAGTTTTTGTTATCACATTACCAGTGAAATCAGGTAACACCTCTTCTCCATCCTTCTAGGGCTGTGCACCGAAGGTGGAACTTGGGCTGCAGAGCGTTCTCAGCTATGTTATGCTTGTAATC
Organism: Alligator sinensis; assembly: GCF_000455745.1. Taxonomy (NCBI): domain Eukaryota; kingdom Metazoa; phylum Chordata; order Crocodylia; family Alligatoridae; genus Alligator; species Alligator sinensis. The sequence goes on from NW_005842609.1 coordinate 474,284, forward strand.
CTGGGATTTGCCATCATAAAGGTATTTAGCTCTAAGGTTGGGTAGTTCTTAATTCCTGCAGAAAATAGAGGCTTTTTCTCCCCTGTGATGCTTTCTGGGCCCTTCCTCCTATGCCTGTATGTAATTTTGTTGTGAGTTGCTTGCTCCTTTTGTGGTTTTGTAGTAGATCCAAGAGAATAAGGGAAGTTAATACAAACAGATGTTCTAGCAGGAACTCTCCATGGGAGTGGAGAACACTTGCTCTTTAATTCCAGACCCCAGGAATATGGGGGCAAAACAAATGTGCTGCATGGAGTTTGAATAGAAAAAGGTTTTTACAGAGACCTGAGGAGGGAGCAGGGCTGGGATTCACTGCATGTCTATTTCCACCCTTCTCTCCTTTTCTTTTGGACAATTTGCTCCTCTGTTGGCACAATAAGGAATGGTTCTGTCCAGACCTAGGAAGGCTGAATTGTTTTAGGCATTCGCTCAAGTGCAAAGGTTGGGGTTTTTTTAATGAGTTAAATGGCTTTTAAAATACAAATATTTTCCATAACTTGAGTAATTTGTTTTTAAATTCCGTTAGGATTTAAAAAACAAACGACCCTTGCCTGAGAACCTGAAAGAATAATGAGTTAGTAATATATAACAAAAATCAAATAAGTAATGTAATAATAACCAAATTTGCCTTACAAGTGAAAACTATTTTTGAAACCCTGGGATCAAACTTTGAAAAGCTTGCACATCCAAAACCCATCTCCATGTTCATGGAGATATGGTCCCAGAGTTTTTAACCCAGTAGTTTATCACTGTTTCTTTAGAATTTTCCTGAGCTAGTTGCATCTTCTTCCCCAGCCTAGTTTGGCTGATGTGTCAAACCCAGGGGCAGCAAAATAGTTGCTCCTTAAATGTCTGTATTCTATAAAACAAGGGTGTCAAACTCACCCTGTCTCCTGGGCTGGATCTGGAGTAGCGGGATGTGCACCAGTGGCAGCCAAGTGGGTTAATACAGCTGTTGCTCACACCACTGCTGACACATGTCCGCAACAGGGGACATGTGTACCCTGATTTTGGTAGCATGGTTCTGCCCCTGCTCACCACATCCCAAGCTTCTGGGCCCTCTATGATATGGCACTCTGAGCTGGATCTGGCCTGTGAGCCGTAAGTTTGACACCCTTGCTATAAATGATTGTCTCCTAAGTTGGACCAAAGAAAAAGCTGTTACTATTGAATGCCTGCATCCTAAACTGGGGTTAGTGCAGGAGCGAGGGTCATCTTTGCCGATCGGATTGTAGAACTGGGGTCTGATCCGATGATGTTAAAAATTCCTTTTCCCAATCCGCCCCCGTCGGAGCAAGTTTATCAGATACTGCATATCTCCTAGTGCAGGGGGGTTCAGCCTCTGGCCAACAGGCCAGATCCAGCCTGTGGGGCTGTCATCCAACCCATGGATCTCCCTACAGGTCTGAAAGCAGGGTGGCAACATTCATTACACCTCCCCTGCTGCCAAATTTCCAGACTTTTGGGGAACCCTGCAGGCTGGATGCAGTGTGCAGATTCAGGCTGGTGTGCACAGCCTGATCCAGTGCATGGGGTTACCGTGGACTGACACTGTGCACCAGATCTAGCCCATAGACTGGTTCTGCACCACTTGTCCAGCCTGTTGGGCCAGCAGGTTGAGCACCGCTGTCTTAGTGCTTTTTTCTAGGCTAGTTTTAAATTACTCCAGTAAAGGGGCCTCCACCATTTCCTTTTATTACTCTGTACACGGATACATTTCACCTTCTCATGATCTGTTGTTTCTTTTATTGACTGTGCTCATTCTTTCCAGCCCTTGTTCTCTTCTGACTTGGCATATTATGGTTAATCTTTTATTGCATCTCTTTATATGCTTAGAAATATTATGGATGTAATTCTAAACCCAGCACAGTCCTGCCAACAGGAGATGCTGCCTTGGAATTAGTACAGAATGAGTAATTGAGCAGGAAAACCCTCCTCAGTTTCCATAGTTATTTAAATAGGAACTTCCCGTATATTAGTTCTTTAGAAATGTGTGGGAGTCAGTGTCCATGCCAGAAAGATTAAAACCTAATTCAGGCTTAGATGCCACATTAGATTCAAACACAAAAGGGTACAGCTAAGGTAAAGCAAAGCTAAAGATCCGTGTTTTTCCTTTGCAGTTCTTTGGAATGATGAGTGTCTGTGTGCTCACATGCAAGAGGGAGGACAGTGGCTACCAGCCCTTGTATTCGGGGGTGTTTGCGTGATAAGAAGACAGAAAGATTATTTTTCATCTGTTCCTTGATGATAAAAAAAAAAAAAAAAAGGATTTGTATAGGTGTCCCTAAAGAACATTCATTGTACGACCCTTTTGTAACATACTGTATTTTATTTACCTGAACAGAAAGAACATTTGTGTTCAATTTAGACCGGCTTCTTAAGTGTATTGTGAAAAATGAGAGCTTTGATGCACTGTCCCCCTTGGTAATTTACTCTGATTTCATTTACCTCAACTCCCTGTAGGACTCTCTCAGACCTAGATGAGTGATATTCCCTGAAAAAAACAGCAGATGGTGTAATAGAATCCCAAAAGAAATCGATTTCTGCAATTCTGTCCATTCGTCAGTCCTATTCATAACCTGAAACATACATAGGAAAGAGCATTTTAAATCATTATGCAATGATTGAAAATGCAGGCACAGTATGGCCTACATTTTATCAATGGGAATAATGAAATAATCATTCCCATGACAAATGTTTAGGCAGCAAAAGAAATTTGTGTGGAAGGTCTGAATATTACTTCTTATAAGCAATTCTGGCATTTAGAGTACATATTCCTGCATATGGTACACTTCTTTTATTTCTTCTCCTATTTTTAGTCATACTCTCCAACCAGGTGGTTTTTAAAGATGTCAGAACCATATCTTGAGCTCTGAGCAAAATGAAAATCCTGTCTTTTGTCCCCAGCAATGGGCTGAACCAGTCCCTCCAATGTGAATATTCCCAAACACTGGGGAACTCTGGATTTGAACCGCAGGGCACAGACCAGCCTTTAGTTCTTTTAATTTGAAATGAATACACTTTTAGCAGATGAGGCATTTAATTTTCCCCTGTGTTAATACAAAGTTGGAAACAATTATTTTTTTTATCAATGTTCTATATCTGACTGCTATTTGAAGTCATTGGGACCATTTAAATTAATTAGTAAACCTAACCTTGCCGCCCTGGAAACCCTGGGGCAAATTAAAGTAGTCATTTAAAGGCATGGCCTTGTGGAAGTGATGTTTAGTGTAGGCTTCCCCAGGTGTGTACAGGTTTTGACCATTCTTTATGCCAGCAGATTACATGAATATATGGGTTATCGAGCACTTTCGACAAGTTATGCTGGCAAATTTATGACCCATTGGCCTGTTTCCCTGAACAGCTGGTGAATGTAGTCACGTTTTTGGATTGCATACAGTTACAAAAATATCTCAACAACTTTATATGTCAGCCTTAAATTTATTCTTTTTTTTGTCAGGGTCAGGGAAGGGAGACTTGGATAATATAGAACATTTGATAAGAAGCTGCAAGAATTTTTCAGAGAAGTAGGCATTTGTGATATGACAGAGTGCATATTTCTAAAGCCATGTAGTCAAGGACTCCAGGGTGAATGTGTGATATTTGTCTACTTTTTTTTCAAGAGATGGTAAAAAGAATTGGTGGTTAAAAAAGGGGCTGTGGGACGCATACCTGTTCGGAGTGGTTGGGTGGGGTAGAGGGGTATGTGTGTGTGTGTGTGTGTGTGTGTGTGTTGAGAACAACTTCATTAAATTGCTCCTTTATTGAGGGTCTTCTGTTTTACAGCCAGAACAAACCTTTTGGAATATATATATTTTAACCACTTAATAAATGCTGTTGATTACTACATTTTGTGTCTTGTTTTTTTTTTTTTTTTTAATTATTTAAAATCAGATGCAAGCCAGGACATTTCTAATAAGAGTAACAGCTTGAGGAGTACTAAGACAGTAAGATGTATTAATGGAGAAGTTACAGGGATCCAGTTGTGCATAGCAGCTTCCAGAGATTTGAATTCCTACCCCAGTCAGCAAGCAGTGGAGGGAAGGGAGCCCATGAGTCTCATGGAGCAGCTATAGCAGGGGCAGGCAGTTATTCTGGGTGGAGGGCCTCTTACTGAGTTTTGGCAAGCCATTGAGGACCACATGACAGGCAGCCAGGGGCAGATAAATATTATTTTTCTAAATGTTGGGGGGGCCCTGCGGGCTAGATAAAATGGCCTGGCGGGCCGCATCCAGCCCGTGGGCTGCATTTTGCCCACCCCTGAGCTATAGGGAGTAATTCTGAGGATGAGGCATATTGGTAGTAGGGGGGATCCACTTCCTACCTCCCCAGTTACATGAAATAAGGCAGCGGTGCCAGATGTTCGATAGTTTTTGCATTTGTATGGTCAATTCAACCCTGGTAAAGGGGGCCAAAATGTATGATGGTTCAGAAAGATCTAAGGGGGGCTTGCATGTGAGAAACGTTTAATCATTTTTCCACCATTGGACAACCTTCAGTGGTCCTTCTTGTGGTTTCCATGCAGGTGGATTTGCTCAGAAGTATGTTACACATGTGACTGCAGCAACAAAGGACAGTGATCCTGAAGCAAATTTTAACTGAGGTATTAGAGTGCAAGGGTGATAACAAGTGAAATAATCACATTTACTACATACTGCAATACGATCCTATTTAAGGAGGAATTTACTATTTATAGCTGCATATTCCTAAATGATGTGATGTACAATATTTTTGTTAGGTGCAGTTATTTTGAGTTTCTAACGTGTTATTTCTGTTTTTCAAGTATGGTGATCTGAAAGCCAGATAAGTGCCTTTTTTTTTCTTTTTTCTTTTATGGTTCTGCTCTGGTGACAACAACAGAGCCTCCAGGGAACAATGGGCCATTTGAAAGCAGTCCCTTATTCAGTGAAGATCACAGGGACATTTTTTTTTTAACCTGGTTTTGTCAGAGCTCTAGTCTTTGAACTGTTTTCATAAGCAGTGCCCTAATGATCCCTTGCATTGAAAAAGGCCATTGTCTAGGGAAGGGGTTTTCAACCTTTTTAAAACAGTGTACCCCTCCTGTCTCAAAGCTTCAGCTCATGTACCCCTTTATATTTTTTCTTGTTTTTAAGGGGCAAAGGGGCAGGGTGCAGATTGAGGCCCCAACAGTGAGGGAGGGAGCAGGGCTGGGACTGGGGCAGGGGAGGTGCTGTACAGCCAGGGTGGAGCGTGGGACAGAGCTGTACGTGGCTCATCCAGGGGGCATGGGGAGGGGGGAGCGGCTCCTGCTGCTGCATGCACCCCAGGAGGGCATGAGGGGGGTGTGCCCCCAGATCTGTATGTGGGGCAGGGCAGACTGCCACTGCGGGCTGGGGCTGTGCCGGGCTCTTCCCGGCTGGGGCTGGGCTGGGCTGAGCTCGGGGCAGGCAGTGCTGAGAGGGGGCTATGGGAGGGGCTGCAGCCACTCTAGAATTCGCCATATCCCCCCAACACCCCTCTGTGTCACTGCTGCCCACCCTGAGATCGATTCGGTCCAACACCCCCGCCAGAACAGCCCGGTGCTGCCTCAGCCCGCAGCAGCAGCCCACCCTTGCACCATGAGCAGATCTGGGGGTAAATGCCCCCCCATGCCCTCTCAGGGGTGCAGGTAGTGGTGGGAGCTCCCCCCCCCAACAGCTGTCCCATGCTCTGCCTCAGCTGAGCTGCCCCTACCCCTGCCTCAGCACCCCCCCAACTTCTTCCCTCACAACAGACTTGAGCAGCTGGACCCGGCTGGACTCCATGCTGCTGGGCTGCGCTCCTGGTCAACTGCATGCTGTGCTGCGGCTGCACATATGCATGTGGCATTTATCAGCCACATTATCAGCCACATCAGTTCTGCGCACCCCCTACAGCCTTTTTAAGTACCCCTAGGGGTATTCATACCTCCAGTTGACAACCAATCTAGGGCAGTGTTCAGCAATGTTTTCAAGCTATGGGCTGGAATAACCTAGCTTGGGCTGCAGGCTCATGAGTAGGTGCTGAACACTACCCCACCCCCAAATCTGCAGGCTGGATTCAATGGTTCTAAGGGCTGGATTTAGCCCAAGGGTCATAGGTTGCCAGCCTCTTGTCTCTGGGTGTTTTGGCCCATAGCAGCTATACGAAACCACAACCCTAAGGGGTGAAAACTGGTAGTGAGGCAGAGTGCTCTCCTGCTTCTCAAAGCTGTTGCCATACGTTGGCACACAAGCATACACGATCCTTATAAGTGCTCTCATTGATTGGATTCTTTCAGCTTGGGCCCAAAAAAGTTCTAAGAAATGTAACAAACAGTTCATGTCATCTGGATATGTATGTGGTAACCTGCTTTCCTCTGAGAGAATCAGAATTATAGGGCTGGAGGAGACCTCTAGGGACTTCTCGTCCAACCCGTTGCACAGATGCAAGATGCACTGTTCCTGAATCTTCCCAAGGAAGTGTCTCCCCACCCTTTTCTTGAAAACCTCCAATTAACCACTACTTCCCTAGGCAGCTTGTTCCATCATCCTGCTGTTTTAAATCTGCTTTGCTGCTGTTAAAACCTGGTGGCTTGTGTCTTACTTTCTGTGACAACGGAGAATGGTTATTCTCTCTCTCTCTCTTCTGGCACTTTCATAGGTTTGAAAACTGCTACCATGCATCTCCTTAATCTCCTTTTCTCCAGACTAAATAGACTTGTTCTCTCAGCTTTTCCTCAAGTCTTGCTTCCCAACCCCTTTATCATCGTTGTTGCTCGTCTCTCTGGATCCCTCCAGTTTCTTTATACCCTTGTTCTTTATATATCAGACCTGCATGCAGTACTGCACCTGACCTCTAACCAGCAGCTAGTAGAGTGGTATTATCACTCTCCACATCTTACATTCAATACTTCTGTTAATACAGCCCAAAATTGCATTTGTTGATTGCGGGGGGGGTGTTCAGGGGGAAGAGGGGTGGCAAATTGATTATTGTTTTTCTGCCCTCCTCCCCCCACCTCCCAACAGCATGACATTCCTGATTCATGTCGAGTTCGTGGTTTACCATAACCCCCATATCTTTCTCAACTGCTATTACCAACCTAGTTATCTCCTATTCTGTATGTGTTCAAGATTACAGGTAAAGAGGCTACTGATAAAAATGGTAAGAGGCAGGCCTATAGCCTGCTTGTACTCCAAAAAATAAAATAAACATGTATTCCAAAGTCTATCCCAAAGTGCTGGATATCTGTACCAGCACAATATAGCTTCTTACATGTAGAGACTGGGAAGAGTGAAGGTAGGTGGGGACTGGCAGCAGGTCTTGAATTCAGAGTTCTTTACATCTCCCTCTAGTCTATCCCCTATATTTTATAGATGGCTTATTCTAATAAACATTCTTGGATTGATTTTATTCAGATTTATTTTACTGAAACTTTTGGAGTCGGACCGAGCCAGTTCTCTTGTGGACTTGGAAGGTGTCAGTTGTGGAATGCTGCTTGCCACCTCCTGTTTTCTTTTCCCCTTAGTTACGGTCTTCACTGATGAGGCTGCTTTGCCTTCTATAACTTACCTAAGAAACCAAATACAAATATGTGTTATAATAAAACTGTCTAATGTATTTGGTTACATTAATCACTACTATAATTCTTTAAAGTGAAAGTGATGATATGTGGATGATCTATTTTAAGGCCTTCTTTTATCCAGTTTCCTTTTAGGCCCAGCTCTCTGCTCTGCTCAGTTTGATCTCATTCCTGGTTTAGCTGGACATGTTGATTGCTGCCCTTTACTTTGCTGACCAAGGTGGCTGTCACAACTGCAAAGGTTCAATCTTTGGTCACTCAGAAATGGGCTTTGTGCTTTAGCCACACTTCTGCAGCTTGGCCTTGGCTGCTTAAGAATGGCGAAGCCGGCAGTAGTGTACAATTGTTTCTTCTTAATTGGATGTAGCAACTTATGTGTGTCTGTATTGACTTTAATTGTGTTGGTGTATTTTTCTAACATTTCAAAATCCTTTTGAGTTTTGAGACTGTGTTTGCAAGTGTTTTGTCATCTTCATCCTTGATCAATAAGATCTTCACTCTGGCATCCACATTATTCCTAAAAATGTTAAACAACGCCAGACTGAGAGAGACTTCCAGGGAACCTGACTCAAAACCTAATGCCTTTCTGGCCTCGATTCCTTGTTACTCTTTGTTTGCCCTTTGCCGCGTCTAATGTGAAACACTGATTGTGCAGTAGCTCGTTACTCCTGTGCAATAGTGTCACTTGGCACAAAGTGTGATGCAATGCTATTGCACATTGTCACCTAAAAGCCATTCAGCAATGCTACTGTGCAGTAGCTCTGGTTATTGCACAGTCACTTAGTACTTGTTTATGCAAGTACTAAACGACTGCGCTGTCAGCGTCTGGTGTAGACGCAGCCCTTCTGTATCCACCTGACCTTCTAGTCGGCTCAGGTTTGACTAGTTTGCTTATGAGTGTCATGGGACTGTGCCAAAAGCTTTACTACAGTCCAGGTATGTTGCATCCATACTATACCACACCCCTCGTCCATCAGCCTGGTTATACTCTCAAAGGAAAAAAACAAGTTGGTTTGGTATGTTTTATTCTTAAAAAAATCCATATTGTCTACTGCTGTTGCCGATCGCGGTCAGTCCCATTGCTCAGAATGATTCGTTCTGCTACTTGCTACCTCGAGTTTTATTTACCCGTGTTTAATGTGCCTTCAACCCTATTCAAAAAATCTGCATGCGGGTTTTAAACTTGAATAAGGGTGTTAAAAGCAATAAAACCAGAAAAGCGAACCAGACTCTAGAGTACCACAGAGTGCAAGGAGGACGCCTGACCCTGCGGTGTTGAGAGTTGCGCTGTGTGGGGGGTATCGAGTACCACGGGCTGATACGCCGGGCTTTGCCGGCAGCTGTGTGATGTGAAATGTTTTCTTCTCAACTGAAGTTGTGGCTCCCTCCACGCGCGCCCTAGCGTTTCCACCACCGAGGCTGTTTCGGCGCTTGCCCCCTGGCTGGCAGGCAGGCCCCATTCAGGGTTATTCGACTCATGGGGCTGAAGATTTGGCATTAGGGGAGCGGTGGCACCGCTGCCCTACTGTCACATGGGAGACCTGGGGGCAGCCCCGTGCACCAGTGCCCCTGCAGCAAGGGAGAGCACAGGACCCAGGCCTTGAGCATAGCATGGGGAGGTGGGCCTGAACCTGGCCTGTAGGGCCAAAAGTCAGAGCCCCCCTGCCTGAAAACGCCTGTCTGCTGCTGTGAGGGCTGCCCCTGGCCCAGGCAGCGCCTCCCTGCGCCGTGGGGGGCGCAGGGCCGAGCCCAGAGCAGCAAGGCCCAGCTCCCCCCTCCTTGGGACTAGGGTGGGGCAGGACACGTGCGTCCCTCGTTGCCCCGCCCCCTTTCGCCCTGCTCTGCCGCTGACGTCAGCGCGAGACGCTGGCTTCAGCTCCCGGCGCTGCGCATGCGCAGCAGGGACGGGACGGGACGGGACGCGCCGGCTCTCGCGTTAGTTGACAGCTGCGCGCGGGAGGTTCGAAACGGCGGGGGGCGGTGGCGCGGGTGGGGGCCAGGCCGGGCTGGGGGCTCCGGGTCCGCGTCCCGCCGGAGTGCCCGCCTGCTGGGGGGTGTGCAATGGCGGGGGGAGCATGTTTGGGGAGCTCCCACGCACATACCCCACATCTCGCCCCCCACATCCCCCCCAGGGGGTGGGATTTCTGGTCCCAAGATGGCGACCTGGGGGCGGGGCACTTGTCAAGGGGCGGGGCTACTCAGACAGCCGGGGACATCTACCCTGTGCAAGAGCAAAGCAATCCCCACCCCTGCAAGGGGCTCTCAGCCCAATATTCAGGCTGCTCATTTCTGCTGTAGCCCACTGGGCTGCTCTACCTTGTTAGGGGTTTGGGTTTTGTGGCTGATCCACAGCCCGGGCCGTTGGGCTGTGGGTGTCCGATTCCCCCAGGGATGCTGCTCTGCTTCTTCTGCTGGCGGGAGCAGGGCTGGGGCTCCCTGTTACAAGGCCCTGATCAGACCCCCCGTGGGTACAGAATATATTTCTGGTTACCACTGTTCAAGAAAGATTAAGTTAAACTGGAACAGGTACAAAGAAGAGCTGCTATTTGGTTACGGGAGTGGAGACCTTTCTATAAATAAGAAAATCGAATGGGCTTGGCTTCTTCAGCTCAGCAAAATGGAAACTCAGGAGGATGTGATTAGTTTTTATAAGTTTGGTTGCAAGGTGAATATTAGGGAGGACAAAAGCAGGGTAGACAGATACTTCAGCTAAATCAGATGCATAAGTTTTTACCACCCGATCTCACTTCATTAAACGCTGTGAAAGGACGTGTCTGGGAAGTCTATCGGAGAGTGATTTGAATACAAAAAATGGGGAGGAGGAGATGTGCTGGGAGAGGCAAACATGCAACAATGCCATAGGGACAAAAGGGTCACAAAAGCTAATGTAGGTAATGGAATAAGAGTCTGTAAGTCCTGTTTAGACCATGCTTAACAGTCCAGTTGGTGAGTCATTTCTTGCTCCACAATTTTATGTTCAATTTTTGTATTTTTTAAAATATTTTGTTGTCTAAGAACAGCTACTCTGAGGTCATGGAGGGAGGTTAATGTGTTCTGCCACTGGCTTGTGTCTCTCTGGAACAGGTGTTGCATTTATTCTTACACATGGGGATCGCCCCATCTGTTCAACATAGACAACAGAGGGGCACTGTAAGCAGGTGGTGGCATATGTGATGGTGGCAGAAATGCAGGTGAATTCATCTCGGATGTTGTTGTTATCCATGTTATTGGGTCCAGTGACAATGTGGTTTGTATTGATGAGGGGACACACAGCCCGTGTTGCTTTTTAGGTTAAAAAACTCCCAATGCTAGATACAATACTACTAACTGATCATGAACAAATTCAAATTGGAAGTTTTCTTCTAATTTCCAGAGTAAATTTTTTGGAATGGTCTTCTGAGCCCAAGTATTGGGGGCAAAAGACATGAATCACTTTGAAGACAAACTCAGGAAGTTTATGGAAGAGATAATGTGAAAGGGGAAGAAGAGGTCTTGGCCCAGCTATTGGTTTGTATGATATATGGAAGCAAGTATTTGCTATCTCCTTGTTGGAGTACAGGGGTAACTTGCAGTGTGGTAGGTGCCTGGCAATCCCTGGTTTAAGGGTGTTTGCTGGTCAGCTGTAGGGAAGAATCCTTTGACCCTAGCTGACTTCCTGCCCCTGGGGCAGGGGGCTGGACTTGATGATCTTCAAGGTCCCTTCCAGCCCTAACGTCTATGAAATCTATGAAGACGGATTTTTCCTTATGAATGTTACTGGCTTCTGGATCTTTTTCACCTTTCTCTGGAGAGCTGAAGCTAAAGATGGGAGCTTTTGACATGAGGTTAGTCAAATTGTCAGGGACTGTGCATGGTTTTTTAGTTTTCTGTAGCATAGAGGCACTTTCTGAACATTTATTAACTCACTGCTTCCCTGTCATTGCAGTGTGAGGGCACTGACAATGCCCACATCTCCACTTCTTTTATCGTAGCATGTTACAGGGCGTTCCTGGCATTTCTGGTTTTCTTGCTGTGTGAGAGGGTTTTGAGGGAACAGATTTTAGGAGTCTGGGTATATGGCTGCTTCCAAGGACAAAGGACTGCACTCCATGATGTGGGAAGCCATAACCAGATGGGTCAATGAGTTTGGTCAAGTTCGAAGTTTTGACCTTTTCAATTCTTCTTCATTTAGTGTTTCCTTCTGTACAGTGAGAGTAAGACTACCTACTTTGAGGAAGCTTGTGATTAGGTAATAATGTTTGTCAAGTGCTTGGAGTTTGAACACGGATGTGGAGTTTATAACTTTATATTCAATCTTTTCCTTCACTTTTATTTTCTTTTGGCTTTCTTCTAGTGACTTTTTGAAACGTGTTGGCTTTCCCATTACAGAATAATAATTGAAATAGCAGCTGAGAACTGTCTGAATTGTTACAAGCTCTGGGGAATGGTGTTCTGGTTTTATACACATTTTGCTGCAGCAGAAGTCTGTCAAAAGAGAATACTTAATCAGCTTTTCTATGTGTAAAATTATTCTTTATACTGTATTACAAGGCCCTTTGTTTTCCTTTTGTTCTGAATGATGTGATTAAAATTATTTTTGTAATTGAAGTTCTTTATAACTGCACTTGATGATTGATATGCCCTTGATGTTGAGGAAACACTTGTACCCTAACTAGAGTTGAGACCAAAGGAGCAGATAAAATGAATAATAGTTTAGTAGATGAATTAAATGGGTCAAAAATGTTAATGTATTTGTCAGTATAGCTATATTGCCTTCCTACAAGTGGGATATCAATTGTACTCATAAGGAGACATAATAATTTGGGAAATACCTGGCTGAAAGAGGAAGGATACCTACTTTAAAGAGTGACTTCACTACTTTGGATCACTTTCCATAGGATTTACTTTACTTTCTTACATACAGCATGCACCTTTTTTACAACAGTCAGCTGCTAGAAATTGGGGTGTGCATTTTAAGTGAGGAAATATGGTAATAGTAGCTTCTGCAGCCCAATATTCTTCTGGGGAAAGAAATAACACTGCCCTGGGGGGTTCCCTAATTGCTGACTTTGGGCACTTTCTCTTCTCCCCGGTCCCAGAGGCTTATGCTGCGGGAGCTGCTACTGATTCAGCAGAAGCTGAGCCAAAGGCTGGGTGGCCAGGACAGAGGCTCCTGCTGATGCCATAAGTGCTGCTGGCTAGGATCGGGCCCTCCACTGATCTGGCAAGTGCTGCTGGCTGCCCCTCCCCTGGCTTGAGAAGAGAGGTTGGGCAGTTCAATTGAACTAGCAGCAACTGTGGTGTCATGCTGTGAAGGGGTTAACATGTTATCCATGATACTTTGCACCTCCCTTCCCCTGGAGCTCCCTATGTTTTCCCTTGGAAAATACTGTTCATCCTAGTATTTTTAAGCGAAGATCTCTCTTTCTTCATTCTGCCCTTCAAAAACAAGGTGTGTGTATCTTACTCGGTTTCATATTATATGCAAGATAAATAAATTTCTTTTAAGGGTCCCAAGATGTCTTCAGTGTAAGCTTTGTCTGAATAAACTGCTTGATTCGGTCCCAGCCTTGAGTAACAAGCATCACTTGTTTTATTGCTGTGCAAGTGTGTGAAAAGTTGCCCCCATTTGACCTGCGAAATTTGAAAGGCTGATAAGAGCCTATGGGACTGGAGGCAGAATATATCAGCATACGTTAAGTGTCTATTCAAGGTCTGACTGCATATTCAGTGTCAGCAAGAATGAACGTACAATTATGGATTTTTAATAAAATGGCAAACGTCTTATAGAAATAAACACTGTAGGTGTAATTAGCAGTACTTGCTGAGAGCGATTTAGTTTCACATGGGTAATGATGTGCGACTTACATGGTTGCTTATAACAGAAGTAAAGCAGCTGCTTTATTCTATTCTCAGTATATCTGTAGGGTTTTAATCCTTTGAGTGTTGTTTACAAGTCCCTGTAGCTTTTAAATTCTGCTGATCTACAAATAAATTGAATCTAGCATGTTCTTGAAAAACAAAACAAAGGCAACAAAAATACATCCCAGGCACGTCAACAGGTTTCTAAGACAAATCCCAGTCCTCAACATGCCATTCTTTGCCTGAATGCCTAGGGCAGGGGTGCTGCAAAGCACCACAATGCCTACCTTGGAAGGTGCCGGAGTGCCGGCATTCCAGAAAAACAAAATGAGGGCAAGAGGTACATGGCAGGATGCCCTGCTTGTGCCTCTTGCCCCTCACCCAAAGCCCCTGCCCCCCAGCCTGGGCTCTGTGGCTGGCCGCAGCCAACCCTGGGCTGTGGGTAGCTGCTGGAGCCTGGGCTGCTCCCAGCAGGTCTTACAGCAGCTACCCAGAGCTGGGGCTGGTTGTGGCGTGCCGAGCAAAATGGCCTTGCGTGCCATACTCAGCACGTGTGCCGGGGGCTGCCGACCCCTGGCCTAGGGAATAAATAATATGAGCTTTGTGTTGTGTTCTGAAGACTGACAGAATTGGGCTGTCTTTGGTTTTGGGGAGATATGTTTTTCAAAGTTTCATGAGAGCCCCTGAAAATGCCTTGATAATAGCTTCTTTCCTTTTAAATCATGTATTGTCAGAATAGATCACTGTGATTGAGTGGGCTGACTATGAACCAGGAAGTCCACAATGCTAATCCTGTGTCTGTCACCACTGCCATGTGTGGGTTTGGATGAAGCATAGCATTTTTATGTAATTTACCCTACTCTATCTGAAGTTTCATGTTTAATTTCATTGCATGATACTGTTTTTTTGGGGAAAGCTTTATGCAAATTTGATAATATTTATAATATATGTGGATTAAAAAATTGTCTCTAGTGGGTTATGGAATAGAGAAAATCCCACACAATTTACTGATTCGTTTTGATGCACTGGCTGGGGGAGTAGTTAGTTGACTGCACGATTTCACAATGATTACACACTTAATTTATACAACACAATTTTATTTTAAAACTCTTTGCTACGTATATAACACTGCTTAGCTTTAAGAAACACCACAAACATTAAGAACACAATAATTACATATATCAGAAACAATGCTCCGAATGCACTTCCTTCCCAAACAATGCTATAAGAATTAGTATTACAAAAACAACTACAATTACAACTAAAAGTTAAATTTGAATCAATACTATTATTTTTCATAATATACTTACAATCCTAGAATTCCGAGAAGCCAAACACCTAAATATGGTTTCATTCCTCAGTAGTACAATTTAATGGGTTGGCCTCAGTAGTATGGTTCAATGGGCTTGCCTCAGCAATACGATTCAATGGGCTGGCCTCAATACTGATAGGACTAAGTCCCCTTCTTTCAGTCCCTTTCGGGCGCTCTGCAGCTTCAGCGTGAACTAAGAGATTCGTATTCACGGAGAGGATGGTTCAGGTGATCACTCTGATCCGGCCTACACTTGCGATTCTTCCTTTGTTGTTCTGCAAGTATAGTCACCTCCAATTTGGGAGAGTAAGTTACAGTTTTTATTGAGTGAGTTACCATCAATGGGCTCCTCCTACTCAAACCTGTCATTACCCCCAAATTTGGGCTTGGATCTTACTCAACAGATTCTTTTGTTGAGCATTTTAAATTACTCTTGGGGAGACTTCCATATCACTGAAACTTTAAGCAAAGTCTAGATTTTCCACACGTAGTCCAAAACAATGACCTAGATAAGGAGATAAATCCTATCTTCTTCCTGAAACTGGCTAATGGGCAACCATTACAAACATTCAAACTATTTCATTCAATATGACAAAAATGTGAGCAAATTTGGAGAAATTTTACGTGCAATATCACTTCCTTTGGCCTGCTGGCAACACATCTACCAATACAGCCCAGTATGCCGTTAGTCCTCTGCAATAAGGGCACACTGCTGGCTCGTGTTCAGTGTATTGTCCACTGTAACCCCTGGGTCCTTTTCTGCAGAGCTGCTGCACAGCCAGTCAGCCCCCAGCCTGTACTGGTGCATGGGACTGCTCCATCCTCAGTGCAGGGCTTTGCATTTGTACTTGTTAAACCTCGTGAGATTTCTTTGTCTAATCCTCCAATTTGTCTAGGTCACTCTGAATCCTAGCCCTACCCTCCAGTATAGCTACTACTCCCCACAGCTTGGAGTCATCGGCCACCTTGCTGAGGGTGCACTCCATCCCATCTTCCAGGTCATTGACGAAGACATTGAACAAAACCAGCCCCAGGACCAACCCCTGGGGTACTCTACTTGATACCGGCTGCCAACTAGACATTGAGCCATTGACTCCTCCCCTCTGAACCTGATGCTCCAGCCAGTTTTCTATTCACCTTGCAGTCCATTCATCCAGCCCGCACTTCCTTAGCTTGCATGTGAGAATGTTGTTGGAGACCATAACAAAAGCCTTGCAAACGTCAAGGTACACCACATCCATCGGTCTCCCTGCATTCACAGAGCCAGTCACCTTGTCATAGAAGGCAATCAGGTTGGTCAGGCATGACTTGCCCCTGGTGAATCCATGCTGGCTGTTACTGGTCATCTTCTCCAAGTGCTTAGAAATGGTTTCCTTGAGGATCTGCTCCATGATTTTCCACGGACTGAGGTGAGGCTGACTGGTCTGTATTTCCCTGGATCCTCCCTTTTCCCTTTCTTAAATATGGGCACTATGTTTGCCCTTTTCCAATCATCTGGGACCTCTCCTGATCACCATGAGTTTTCAAAGATGATGGCCAGTGGCTCTGCAATCTCATCAGTCACCTCCCTCAGCACCCTCGGGTGCATCCTGTCTGGCCCTACAGACTTGTATGTGTCCAGCTTTACTAGGTAATCCCTAACCTGTTCTTTCACCACTGTTGGCTGCTCACCTCCTCCCCAAACTGTGCTGCCTGGTGCAGTAGTCTGGGAGCTGACCTTGCCTGTGAAGACTGAGGAGAAGGCGGCATTGAGCACTTCAGCCTTTTCTGCATCCTCTGTCACAAGGTTGCCTCCCCCATTCAGTAAGGGACCCACACTTTCCCTGATCTGCCTGTTGCTACCAACATACTTGTAGAAACCCTTCTTGTTACCCTTCGCATCCCTTGCTAGCTGCAACTCCAATTGCACTTTGGCCTTCCTGACTTCATCCCTGCATGTCTGAGCAATGCTTTTATACTCCTCCCTAGTTATTTGTCCAAGTTTCCACTTTAAGCTTCCTTTTTATGACTGACTTTGCTGAAGAGTTCCCTGCTAAGCCAAGCTGGTCATCTGCCATACTTGCTAGTCTTGCTGCACATTGCGATGGTTTGTTCCTGCACTCTCAGTAAGGCTTCTTTAAAGTACACTCAGCTCTGCTGGGCTCCTCTCCCCTTCAGACTGGCTTCCCAAGGGATCCTGCCCATGAGTTCCCTGAGCGAGTCTTAGTCTGCTTTTCTGAAGTCCAGGGTCTGTACTCTGCTTGTTTCCATCCTTCCTTTTCTCAGGAACTCAATATTGAACTCAATATTGACCAATGAGTCCTGACTTTCACTTGTTCATTTCTGAAACTCTGAACACATTATTAAAGGTTTTTCCCTTCAGCATGGTCACAATTTTAATTCCTACTTTTTTTGACTGGGAATGTAGAATTGGAGTCTAGATTTTTTTGATCTTCCCTAAATAACTTGTTTTGTGGGAATGTAAGATAAACTTCCCAAACGTGCAGGTATGAAGTTCATGACATTAGGCAGATCTGTATATTATATTTAACCAACCACAGCAATAGTATATGAGCTTAAAAATAAAAACAGAACAAAACAAGCTTAACATTCATATTTCAGTTAACCGCCAGAGGGAGCCAGTACAGCTGCATAAATCTGATCATAAAACAAAGAAACAAATGCTCCTTGCTGAATTCCAGCAGGTTGTTTTTCCTATATTAGCCCTTACCTCTGTGTGCTCCCTGCTCTGTTTTCAGTTTGCTTTAGCAAATAGTAAATACTTGTTTTCTAATTGCTTCAAGTAAAGCTAGGTGCAGTTTCTCTTTGCTTGTGGCCTGAATAATTTTCATTTTGGCGAAAACAAATTTAAAAATGGACAACTTGTGTTGATAATACAACTTTCTTAACTATGCCAAATGGGGTTGTTGTTTTTTTTTTCCCTCCATAGGTTTTATAGAGAGAAGAAGAAATATGGCTTCTTTAAATATGGAAGACTTATGCTCTTACATCAATACAAGGATTTCAACGATCAAGAAAACTCTTCAGTTAAGAAACATAGGTAAGAGATGTTTAGTGCATAAAGGTAGATAGATTTTGTTTGGTAAAGGATTTTTTTGAACCGCAACTGGATAGCTTAAAAGCCCATCTCATAATGCTATTTTATAGCTGTGGAAAACTGAGTTAAGTATGGCTGGTGCTGATTTTTTTTTTTTTTTTTTTTTTTGCATCTGTTTCCTGTTTTTGGATATCTGTTATCTAATGTTTGTTGGGCGGGGGGCAAAATGCCCCATAATTTGGAGCATTTAAAAGGTGCCTGTCTGTTTTACTTCCCTGAGGTGAGGAGGGCTTCAAAGAATGGAACCCAACCAAGAATGGAGAATGACCTGAAAGGATGCAGGGAAGACAATGGGGTTAAAGGAACAATAAGCAGG
>NW_005842609.1:492459-500066 GCF_000455745.1 Alligator sinensis
GAATGAAAGAGGGGCACCAAACAGAACCGGAACACATGAATTCAAGGCAGGAGTTATGGGCTGCAGATTCAGTGAATTCAGATGTGACATGGAGAAAAATGTATGGGGGACACCTGGAGATGAGGTGGTCCACCCATGTCTTCCTTTTTAGAAAGAGAGAACAAAAATTTACTTGTATTGTGAGGGGAAATAACATGGAAAGTATTAGAGGCCAAAGAGTAAGGTGAGGAGGAACAAGAGAAGTCTCACATACAATGTTATCACCCCTTCTCAGTCTAAAGAAAATACTTTCTGATTCTGGTGTGGCAGAACGGGAAAACAGCTGAAATTCTGCAGAATTTTCTTTTCTTTCTAACCGATGCAAGAATCTATTGTGTATGATTATGCTCTTTAATAGGAAAGGACAATTCTTTTAGACTTAAATGGAGAAAAATCTACTAATACATGTAGCTATATTTAACAGTATCAGCTATGCATAATGTTAGATAGATTTGTAAACGTAAATGATGCTCTTATGCATGGGACTGATGATGTCAATGCTATCTACTATTCAGATCATCTTTCTGTTGTAAGACAGATGGGGCAATTGCTTATAATTCTGCAAATCTTTAATCACTGGGGCTGAAACTTTGCCCTGGGTCTCTGACCCAGGTTGACTTTATTTTTTATTTTAGCTAAGTTAATCAAGCCATTTCTGATAATAACTTCACATTGTTTGAACCTGAATACACGCGCTCACACACACTTTTGAGGCTTTTCTTTATATAGCCTTAGAGTTAGACTTCACTGGTGAACAGGGACTTGAAATTTTGTAGTGTTATTCCCTTTGTGTCAGGGATACACCTTTTGACATCCCTGTGAAATCTGCTGTACTTTGGCCAATTTAAAAACATAGTTTGCTCAGGCCTGGGGTAGACCATTTTGGTTTTGGCAGGTAAGACTCAGACTTCACTGAGTGTCTCATAGATTCTCATACTGACCAAAGCAGGTATCCACTATAGGCATAGTACCCACTCATAGTCCAGGGCACCAGCGAAGCCAGGTTTTCGTTCTAGTGGCTGCTCCATGCAGAGAGAAGGGAAACGTGTTGATTGGAAAAAGGGATGTGGTGAGACTGGGACTGGAGTAGGTACAGACTAACTGGGATGTCAGGGTATTAGGGACACTGAGGCTGTTTGGGCAAAGATATGGCAGCTGAAGTAGAAAAGGGAAACTAGAACTAGGGAAAGTCTAAGGCTGAGAGTTAGAGGAAAGGCAGCTGGTACTGGTTGGGCAAGGAGACTACAGGAATGGAAAAGGGGTAATGGAGATGGGGGGGTCCATTGTTTGGGAGAGGGGTTTTTGGATGAAGAGCTGAGGAGGGAGGGGATGGGGTAGAGTAGGACCAGTGGGGGGGAAAAAAAAGGAGACTCCGACTAGAGCTGACAAGAATCAATTTTTTATGCTGCAAATTTGTATCAGTCCTACAAGTTGAAATCTGGGGGGAGGAATATTCAAATTGGGTAAACTAAAGTTTATTTGAATTGCTTCGTTTAGATTTTGAATTTTTAAACCAGTGGTCCTCAATAAGGGTGCCACACTATCCCTTTGGGGTGCTGTGACACAGGTAGTGCCGCCACTGTGGCAGCCAAGTGAAACTACCTTGTTTTCAGGGGCATGGCATGTGCATAAGCTCCTCCTCTATTAGAGCTCTCTGATAACCCTTGAGTAGGCAGGAGAGCTAGTTATGGCTGTAGCCCTTCCTGGTCCAGCCCCCATGATGCTCCTCCTGACAGGTGCATAGGGCAGTTCCACCTACGGGTGTTTCTGTTGCTGGGAAAAGCATGGGTGGGGTGGCCAGACCAGGAAGGGCTACAACCTGAGTCAGCTGTCCTGTCTGCATTAGGGTTAGTAGAGAACCCTAATGCAGGAGGCGTGTTTGCACGTGCCACAGCTTTCCCTGAGCTGCCTGGGCAGCAGGTATGTGGAACAGTTTTTACCTGGAGGCAGCAGCACCCGGTTGAGAAGCACTGAGGTGAGCAGAGGCAGCACCAGCACTGTTCTCACCTGGGGGTGCTGCCATGTTCCAATGGTGGTGGAAGGGTGCCCTGATTCTGAGGGCTGAGAACCACTGATTTAAACATTTGCTTTTTTCATATGAAGTTCAAAACAAATGTTGCTTTAGCTTGGAACATAGAATTTTGTCTTTTGAAAATGTCAGAGGGTATAGAATCAAGGATTTTTATGGGTAATATCTTTTTTGGACTGGCTTCATCGTTGGGGTAAAGTTGGACAGCTTTCAAATGCAAGAATGCCTTGCATTCACAAGCTTGTCTAGCTTTATCCCAACCAAGCAGTTGGTCAGTAAAAGTTATTATCCACAAAAATCTTTGTCCATTGCATAATTCCTAGACCATCATGGCTAAAACATCACTCCAACACCATAACAATGTTTAGACAATTTTCAAACTTACAGAATTTTTTAATAGGACATATGTTGAAAAGGACCCTGTCACATATCACGCCTGTCACAAAGATCTTGCTTTTGATAGACTGGCATTTATGAATCTGAAAAAGAAGTATTTTCCTAAATATTTTGACCAGTTCTAAATAGGAGTATGAAGCAGTGTCTGTTAGAGGACATTGGGCAGGGCAGGATGGGAACTCAATTGGACAAGGAGCTTGTGCCTGGGAGGAGAGCTGGATGTGAGGCGGATAAGAGACTGAGTATCAAGGGAGCTGGGAACTTTGGCCTTGGGGGTTAGGGGAATAGGACTGGCTGGGCAAGGAGATTAGAGGGAAGATTCGGATTTGGTAGGAAAGGAGAAAGAGACTGGGAGAAGAAGCCAGAGGTAGGGAGCAGGCAGGATTTGGGAAAAGGACCAAAAGCAGTTAAGCTTTGGAAAATGGTAGGCACTTTTGACCTTACAGGACCTACAATGGATCTTAGGATTCCTGAGTCTCCCCATTCTTCTGTGGTCCTTAAATGGCTGTGAAACCCACTAACAAAGTAGGTTTCCTCCCCTGTTAAAGAGAATTTGGATAAGGATGAAAACCTGTTACTGTGATCACTTAAAAAGAACAAAAACCTTTGCAGTAGATCTAAAGGCTTCAACTTTGATAAACCTTGTAGAATCAGTGTGCTGCTATACAGTGCAATTTCTGTTTTTCAGTTTTCTTTTAAAAAAAATCTAAGTAACAGGAAAAAATTATAAAAGAACAATGTTGGGCTTTCAAAGTTAAGTACTTAAGTTAATAAATGCCAGTTAAAGTTGCTGATGTAACCTTAGCCTCCTCCTTGTGCATCATGATAAAATCCTTAATTTTATGATCGCATACTTTTTTATCAGGGCTGTGCCTCATTCAAGACAGAAAAGAGCTGTTCTGGCAATGTATCTGGGTCTCCTGGCTCAGGCAGATGAATGCTGCCCTGGAGACCTGGATTCTGTCCCTTCTTCTACTACAGTGTTCCTGTGATTCTAGACATGTCACATAAATCAAGCCATTTGCTGGTGGCTGAGATCCTATAGGCAGACTTGCAGAAGTGCTGAGCACGGATAGCTGCAGCGAAGTAGGGGAGAGCTGTGATGGAATATGCAGAGTTCCATATCATGCAAAGTACTCTGAGAAGTCAGGGCCGAGGTATCTCAAATGAGCACCTAAAATTAGTGGATACTCCTGACTGTAATTTTTGTGTGCCTCAGCTTTCCAAGTGTAAAATGGGGGTATTACCCACAATTTTCCTTCACAGGGGTGTTGTGAAAATAAATTCACCAATGTTTGAGCCCTAGAGATGGCATAGTGAGGAGTGCCATGGAATAAACCTGTGAGGAAATGTAATTGTATTCAGAGGAGGGTTTCAGTAGTATTCAGTAAAATGAGTCTTGGGGCCAGTTCTGCTCCCCACACCTCAAAAAAGATATAGAAGAGCTAGAGAAGGTACAGAGAAGGGCAGCAAGAATGATTAATGGCATGGACAGACTTCCATGTGAGGAAAGACTAAAGAGGCTAGCCCTATTCAGTTTGGCAAAGAGATGCTTGAGGGGGGACAAGATAAGGGTTTACAAAATACTAGATGGTGAAGACAGAGGAAATATAGATTGATTTACTCTCTCCCCCAATATAAGAACTGGGGGATCGCAAAATAAAACTAGCGGGCAGTAAGTTTAAAACTAACAAAAGGACGCTTTTTTCATACAGCATGTAATTGAAGCGTGGAACTTACTGCAATCAGATATTGTGGAAACTGACCGTTTAGCCAGATTCAAAAGGGATTGGATAAGTCCTTGGAGGAAAGGGGGATCAGTAGCTATGGCGAATGAAAATTAGGGATACAGCTATGGAAAAAAAGTATGCAATCATGTAATTAAAGACTCAGATGCGTATGTACAGGGGATCATAGATTCATAGATGCTAGGGTCGGAAGGGACCTCAATAGATCATCGAGTCCGACCCCCTGCATAGGCAGGAAATAGTGCTGGGTCTAGATGACCCCAGCTAGATGCCTATCTAACCTCCTCTTGAAGACCCCCAGGGTAGGGATGCACGGGCTATTTTAATTCTTGTATTTTCTGTTTTTGAATGCTTGACTTTTTCAACCTTAAGGCATATTTGTAACCCTGACCTGATGTGGTTAGCCGAGATCATATTCCAGATAGTTTTAGTTCTAGCTGCAGTATTCTTCTCTGGGATAGCACTGAGTACTTTATTCAAGAGAATATTAACCCCTCTTTAAAGAGCATGGTCTCTCTAACTTTGCTGGGAGGGCAGTGACTCCAGTGTGGGAAGGAAAAAAGCAGGGAAGGGATGTGCCAGACTTTGCTCATGGGGTGGGAGAATCCTGTAGTGTGAACTGGGCTGTTGGTTTATTTTTATTTTGTACTTTGTCCCTCTTTGACAGATCAGGAGCCATCCTTGAAATCTGTGCTATGTAAAATCGGACATGAGATGTCTCTTTTAAATGAACTCCTGAATAGAATGGAAATAGAAGTTCAGCATCAAGAAAAACTGAAAAATACACTTAAGGTAATCTTATTTTGTTTAAGGTTGCTTCTCAATACATAAATGGAAGCTTCAGAGGAGTTGCTTAGACAAAACTTGGCTTCTTAAGTGTTATGTTTTTGAGTTAATAAGGAAGTTACAGAAAGCAAGTACCACTGATGAATATAGTGCATTAATTGCAATAATGAAGTTATGATGACTGGTGTTTGTGAACCTGGGGAATGTGCCAGTGGGCTTCAGTTCAGGCTTTTCTATCATAATTAGATTGGAAATGTCCTCTACAAATTAGCGTTTCTTTCTTCTTAACACAGGTGACTTTTGTTCTCCCCTTCCCCCTGCAAAAAACTGATAGCGAGCTCAGCTGTTGTGAAATGTGTGTCCTTAATTATTCATTTGACCTGGGCAAACCCTGAGTAATTTTGAAGCCAACGGGCATATTTCATATTTACATATATGTTGCTACATAGAATATTTTTCCAACTGACAATGTTGTCAGCATGAGAAGATTTGTATACCTTTTTTTGTTCATGCTTTAGTGTTCACCAGAGTTCAGTGTATGTGCTAGCCCTGTGACCTTTTTTAATGTACTGCTCATATATTTTTGGGGATGATTATAGTTCATCAGGACAATACTATCTCATCTTTTTTTTTTTCTTAACTTTTCGTCATAATCAAACTTAATAAAGGGGAATTGCGAAGAAATGATGAAATCATGCATGAAAAAAGACCCTTTAGGATGCCAAAGGACAATGGCAGCCTGCCACCAAATCAGAACTGGCCAGTAATATAAAATGCATCCATTGTATAAAACCTCACTGCCTAATTTTCACTGTCCTCTCCCCATATTGATGTACTACATGTGTTGATGTACTCTGATATTGATGTACTAACTCTGGCAACCCTCTATCAATTTATTGCAAATGAAATCTTGTTTACAAGAGTTTCTGCTGGTATTGGTAGAAAATATGAGTCTTTAAAAGCAATTAATTGTTGTGGAAATTGTCACTTGAGATTATAACTTCAGGTGGAGGTAAACCCTTCAAAAACTTAAGTTCCTGTCTAAATGAAGTGACAGAATTTAGTCATAAAAAGGCAGGAACAAAAATGAAATGGTGCAGAATGAAATAACATGCAGAATTATTTCTAAATGTCCAGAATGGTCAGTCTTGGTCTGTGGCCTCAGACCAACACTGGGTGCGTTTGCGTGTTAACATGAAGCCTTTGGAGCTCTTTCTTGACTTTTTTAAGCCTATGTCTGCATTAGAAAGTGTTATGACTGCTGCCCTGTTAGAGTGCACGTACATCTGGCTGCCTTTCCTGGGAATTGGGTTCCCACAGCTCCCCCTGTCCTATTCCATAACTTTTCTTTTTGTGCTGGTTCATTCATTCCCCACAGCTCTTCCTTTAGACCTCATAATCTGATCCTCATACTCTTTCAATGCATCTCCCATCTTGCTGGCCAGAAGCACAGACACTGAACAAATCAGCAGATCTCTCATGTCTCATTCTGTGCATTGCAGAAATTTGTTTACCACAACAGCTGGTTGTTCATCAGTGAAAATGATAATTTTGAGAAGAAGTAGATGATTGACAGTGAGTGAAAACTGCAAGCTGCTGCAGGCACACAGTGACCAGCTACACTATATGGAACAGCGTGCCTGGGTCTGTGAATTGAGCACAGTGAGGGGGCGGGGACGGGATTAGATTGTGGTGTAGATTTTAGACAGTCAGCAGAGGATACAGAGGGCCACATTCTTGGAGTCATTTGCTGAGCTTGCCTCAATCTTTGAGCTCAGATGCACCAAAATGAAAGCTGCTTTTACAGTGAAAAGGGGGGTGCAGTAGCTCTTTGGAAGCTTGCAAGATTGGATTTACAGCAGCTTGTGGGCAATCAGTTTGGTGCTGGAGAATGTCCAGTGGGTGCAGGTGTCTTCTACATGTGCAAGGCCATTGGGTGTGTCCTGTCATAAGATTGTGAGTGGGCATTATGCAGGAAATAAGAGGGATTCAATGAAAATTGTGGTGGAAGAAATATCCAAATTCTGCCTATCTTGCTTCTGAGTATGTGAGCAGGAAGGCATACTTTTTCATGCATCACTAAGGTGCTGATGTTAACATCGGATGGTTAGAGAAGGTTCCTGTTATTTACAAAGAATCATAAAACTAAATCCTAGACTAAATAATTCTAGTTCTTATAGTTCTTACAGCTTTTCCCCCATCCATCATGTTTCCAAAACTTCTAATCATTTTTGTTCCTCTCTGCTGGATTCTTTCCCATTTGTCTGTGTCTTTCCACAAATATGATTCCCAAAACTGGATACCTTACTCCAGCTGAAGCCTCACTAAGGCTGGATAGAGTGGAAGAATCACTTCCCTTGACCAGTCATTTGGGGATGTGGTATAACTACACCAGCAGGAAAAATACACTGTCTGTTTCAAATGGCAATTCCTTTATTCTTAGGAACTTACCAAATTTACACGGAAGTGGGGTGCGCGGCAGCTTCTTTATTCTTGTATGTTCTCCCGCGAGTCCCTCTCTCTCCCCCCACCATTGATCGGCAGAGGGAGGGGCCCCGCTGCTCCCTCCTGATTGGCAGGGGAAAGAAAAAGGCCGGTTTTAAAACATT
>NW_005842609.1:500097-505968 GCF_000455745.1 Alligator sinensis
TTGCAAGCAAGAAGGAAGCAGCAGGGCCCTCAGCCAATCAGTGGTGGGAGGCAACAGTGGTGCCATATTTAAAACTACATTTTTCGCCTCCTCGCCAATCAGGAGTAAGCTGTAAGTGGAACCCCTCCACCAATCAGCAGCGGAGGGGGTACACGGGGCAACCTGAAAGATTAAAGGACCGCAGTGTGCCCCGTTTCTGCTGTGAACTCAGTAGGTCCCTATGCTTTACCCATACACACACACACACAGGGTAGAGAAAGAGACAGAGAGCTAGAGAGGGAGGAGAAATGGGATAAAGAGCACCATGCACTAAAACACCTCTCTGACTTCTTTGAGTTCTTCCCTTAGGGCTTGTCTGGGTCTTGAAGAGTTTTTGGCTATCCATGAGGTGTCAGGTTGACTGACATAATTCAGCATTTTATATAGAGCACATAATATAAGTATGGTTGTATACCAAAATGTTCTGAAAGAAGGGAAGTTTTATTAGTAAAACTTTCTAGTGCAGGTGGCACTTTTGCAGCCAGGTTTATTTTTTTTGTCTTTCCCCTCTATCTGGATCAGCTCTTTTGAATGAGAAGCAGTTGTTTTTTTGGGTTCCACTGATTGCTGTTGGGATTAGAGGAAATAGCCCAGAACTGGGAAAGTTTGTCAGTCAGTGTATTTGATAAAGACCATTTTCATGCCCTCTAGACATTAGACTCTCATTTGATTCATGTTTCAGTGACTTCAAACTCCTGAAAAAAATCCAGTGTTCTTTATTTCAGGAGATCCAGGAGTCTGCTGAGAGGGACTATAATGAAGTGCTGCACCTGTGTGAAAATATGCCTCCTCACCTACCCAAAACAAACCAAAGCTGGTATGTAATACTTGTCTATATGAATTTCCTACTGCCGTTGAAATGGGCTGTGTGAAAATTACTGTACTGCTAATATGACATGTTAAATGCAAAACTTTGGGACCCAGAGTTGTATATAAAGTACGATGGATGTTTTAGCTTTGCAGTGGTAATGGTTGCTACAAGGTATTGTTATTTACATGGTGATCCCATGAGAAAAAGCAGTGGGAGGCCAGGCCAATAATGGCATGGGAGCTCTACAGGGAACCTCCTACGGTGACAGCAAGTGGTGTTTTGAGCTGAAAACCAGTACTGCTATACTTAAAGCTTAGTGTCATGTTTTGTTTAAAAGTTACGTATTGTAAGTGCTCTAAAATTCCTTTGTTGAATCAGACTCTTTAAATTTTCAGTGCCTTGTGGATAGCAAGGAGGTGAAACAAGAAGCAAGTCAGATTTGCTGTAATTTGAGCAATATTTCCCAAGATATGCCTCCTGCCCCCTCAACATAGCATTTTACAAAATCATCTAGTTCTTTTGCATCTGTCAGACTGGGGATAAAAATTTATGGCTCTAATTCTGCCCAAACAGATCGCAGCTGATTTATCTGAGTTAATGTACCTATATTTACTTCCCCTTTGGAGGGAACTGTGTTGAAGAAGCTACTGAGGGTTAAAATAGAAACTCTAGGTTGGCTTGTCAGTAGGTCAAACCAGAAAGACTTCAGTTGGCATGTCCAAAAGAGATGCAACTCTCAGC
This sequence comes from Alligator sinensis, assembly GCF_000455745.1. NCBI lineage: Eukaryota > Metazoa > Chordata > Crocodylia > Alligatoridae > Alligator > Alligator sinensis. The sequence continues at coordinate 501,689 of NW_005842609.1, forward strand.
CCAAAGGGACCCATGGCAGGGAGATAGAAATACCAGTGCAGGCAAAAAAACTGAGTTCTCGTGGGGGGCCCTCCAAAGCCCCCAGCCCCCTGGAAACCAGAAATAGGAGGCCATGTGGCCCCTTCTGAACATCTGGCTACTTATTCCCACCCCAAGTGATTCTGGGATCCCTGCCTAGAGGCTCCTGCTTCTCAAAAACATTAACTGATTTGAGTTCAATGAAGAACATTGTTAGATTTACCCAAATCTGTCTGGTTGACTGGGGGTGCGCAGGTGTGTGGGTGGAACAGTCTGGACCCCACTTGGCAGAGTCCCAGGCTCATTTGGGGCAGGAGCACAGTGAAGCGTAGAAGGGTTGCCAGGGGGAGCAGAAGAGATATGACACAATGCTCATGGTACTTGCGGGTCTGGGTAGAGAGCGGGGCCCCCTAAGAACTCCCCTGCTTTTCCAACTGGTCATGGAAAGCCACCTGCTCATTTTCACTTCCCTCTTACTGACAGTGGGCAGTGGGGTCCCAGGCTCAACTGGGAGGGGGGTGCTGGCAGGATCAGCAGGTGTTGGGATGGGCTTTCTTGCCCCCTGCTTCTGAGCTGCCACTGTTGCTCTCCAACCAAGATAGGGGATGATGAGGTATGGGGAGAGGGGGTTGTGGGTTCTTGTTTCCTTATTCCTGGAGCTGGTTGCTTTGGAATTTCCCATAGTTTCCATCCCACATTGCAGCTTTAAAAGGACTTTCCCTGAGGAGAAGGGTACCATGATACCCCAAATGTTTGATTCAGTAAAGCACGGGTTTTCAACCTTACTGCACTGGGCAGGGTGGCTATAGGGAGGCTAAGGTAAATTTTGGGGTGGCTATAGCCCCACAAGCTCCCACTGCTCAGGGCACTTCACTCTGCTGCCTGTCCCTCAGGAGCCCTGAGGAATGCACTAGATCCAGATTTTGGTATGGACTCTATTTCCACTGTCCTGCCCCTTCTTGTCTTTGGTTCATCATTTTCTCTTCCTTGCCACCTTCCCTGGTCCCCATAGCCTCTCTGAGATTTAACAAGAGCAGAGCACGTAGCAGCATGGAGGAAGATTAGTCTGAAGCAGAAGCACTTGAGGGCCTGGTGGGTCAGTGGTTGCTCCGAGGTGTAGGGGTGGTTAGAGTTTGGGCATAATGGCAGAATGCTGGAGGAGTGAGAGCAGCTCTTTTACAAGATGTCTTTTATGGTGAGATACTGTATAATGGGCCAAAACTGAACATTGGACCTCTACCACTGCTTTAATCATTTCTTATGTTTACACAGCACTTTTCACCCCCATAGAATAACTTAGCACTTATGTGCACTTAGCAAACACTACATAAATCAGTGAAATTACTTCTTCTCTGTGCATTGCTGTCTAGGATGTATAGAAAGGAGTATAGCATCTAGGCAGACAGCGGAAGAGGAGAGATTTTTTTTTCCCTATGGATATTGAGCTAGTGGAGGGTTGGAATTGGGGGCAAATCCATACAGAGTTTCTGTGGGATTTTTAGTGTTCATGTAGGTCTTGGCTTTTCAGATCTCATTCAACAGATCAGATAGTAAGTGGATGAGTCAGCTTTGCCAAGATTTAGACCTATGGTTCCAAGAGGTTTAAGGTGTTTAGAATTGGATGGTTTATATTAATAGCTCTATGTTTTGGTTCATCTTTGTGAGTCAGGACTAAATTATGAATCAGTCTCTTGTTTTGTGAAATACAATAGCATACTGATATTCTAGTTGCTCTGTCTTGCAGTTGAATTGCTTTCAATTTATCTGTTCACAGCCTAACAGAAAAAAAAGTAATATAATGAAGTAAACTATGGTATAGATTAATGAAGACAATTTTTTTCCTGAAAAATCCTGGGAGGGGATTGTATATTTTTGGTTGTATGACGTAATATCAGCCATAATTTATTTCTACTGCTGAGTAAATGCATCTTGTTCTTGTGTGCACATTTGCTTATCCACTTAAATACGTAATCTTCAATCACTTAACAGTACCACGGGACTATCTGGAAAGTCTGAAGAACAGAGCAACAGCACAGAACCTGAACGTGCAAAGAAATCTGTAAAAGAGCCAAAATTTATTAAAGAAGTGCCCATAATAACAGCAGAAGAATTTGAAAACGTTCCTGCGTAAGTAAGCAAGTTTCTCGTGAACTCTGACTGACTAAATTGGGAGCAAAATTCTGGTCTAGGAAAAGTGAGCTCTTGCATGACAAAAGACTTGCAGATATATTTTATGAACCATTTAAAAATCCACCTGAAAGGCCAACTAGTGTAATGCAGCAGTATTTGCGATGCTGAAAGACCTGTCTGGGAGCTTTCTGATATAGTGTTTTCTCATTGGAAAAAGTCAATTAATCAAAACAAGTGCTATTTGCAAAAACAAAAAGAGAATTTGTTTCAGTGAAATAATAAAAATCCTTCATTTGGAAACAATTGTAATTTATATCAAAACATTCTGGTTCATAATGTGCCTTGAAAACCAGCAGGTTTCTGGGTTTATTTCAAAGTTGTAATTTATACTTACAATGGAGGAAGATAAATGAAAGGTTTTAAAATTATTGAAACAATGTTTTTATTAACCTCATTGTTATTTTACACATTTTTAAAAAGATTTTATCCTGAATCAGGACAGGGGGAAAAATTATGAAATTTTTGTGGACCAGGAAAATGTTTTTGCACACTACTAGAAATTGACTAGTCACTGGAGTTGGTTAAGACTCTTCAGGTTTTTTTCAATTTATTTTATAATATATGATAAAGGCTTTTTTCCTCCCAAATATAGTGCTTTGTGCAATCTTGACAGTTTTCCACAAATATTTTCAGTCTTTTGAAAAATATCAATGAACTCCCCTTTTGTGAATTTCATTAGACAACTTGTAAAAGTCCATGTTTCATTTAAAAAAAAAAATCATTTTTATATGATTCCTGCATGTTCCCAGTTCTTCAAATCTTGTGGTAGACCACGATGTTTTTGCCAGTCAGCCTTATACATCCTAATGGATGGTTCTGAGGGCACAAAAGGGGGTGTGGCCCCAACCTTTTAATTTCTCCTAATTATCAAAGGTGTAGTTAGCTGGGATTTAAGTACCCTCAGTTCCTGTTCTTCTGCCCATTAGAAGCTGTTTGTTATAGGTAGTCAGCTTTCTTTAAAAGTGGTGGGGGTGGGTGGGAGAGAGAGACCCATAGGACACAGGCATCATTTGGCGCCACAAAAAGTAGGAAGGCCATTTCGCCTGAATACTTTTGGAGGAAGCTGAGGCTAGGTCATCCAAGTCAGGCACTGTAAATGTAATGTTGAATTTTGAAATTTGTTCAGCATAGTCCACTTGGTAAAACTGACACTAATCCCTAGGTTTGTTCTGCTTTATCAGTTTTGGTGCTATAAGGCAATTGCTTTTGGAGTGTGACTTGTGTATGGTCTCCGGATCCATTTGGTTCAGTGGATCTTATGCTGAGGTCCTTGCACTGCTTATCTGGTTTTGTGTCCAGTATGTGCAACACTGAGGTTCCTAGATCCATCTGGGTTAGCTGAACTTTGTATGGAAGATCCAGAAGTTGCCTCTGGAGAATCACTTGCTCTGCAGTTCTGTGCCCAGTTCTGTACAAAGAAAGTATATGCTTGCATCTTTCCAAACCAGCCCTGAAGGTCCAGCTTAAACACAATGGTTCTTGGTTAACCAGGTCCAGTGCTGAGAATCGGGGACTGTTGACTCTGCATAAGCAGTTTCCTGGGCCCCAAAGTCAAATGGTAGAGAGTCTTGTACCTGTTACCTTTTGTTGTAGAAGGAAACCATGGCTGGTATCAATGCCACCAGATTTTGGTGTTGGTGAATGGTTTTTATATCATTAAGAACATGATAAATTTTAATATAAGATACCCTTTTTACAAAGCTTTCCATTGTACCCTTTCAAATGGTGTGGAACAGAAACAAATTATTATTATTATTTGCTTTCCGTTATTTCCTGTTTGTACCGGTAATTTATAATAAAGTAAGCTTTTGTTGTTTCAGCTGAAAGAACTTTAAAATACAAACTCCAAAATGAAAAAAATTCTAATATTGTAAAAGTCTTTGTCTGTCTGTCTGTCTGTCTGTCGATCCATAAAGCTTTATTCGCACTCTGGTTGGTTGTCTCGGCAGCCAATCAGAGTGCTCTGCACAGACAGACACATGGTGGAACACTTCCATGACAGCAGGAACTGAGGGGCCGGAGCGGGCCCCACCACCAGTCGGCGGGAGGGTGGGGGGGGTGTTTACTGGTGG
>NW_005842609.1:505978-513139 GCF_000455745.1 Alligator sinensis
CACCCACCACCACACCATGGCCACCTGCCGCCACCATGTGCAAGCTTCCCTCCTGGACCCTACCCAATCCTTGGAGGCAGGCTGGGGACCAGACCTGAAACGATGGAGAGAAGGGGGTGGAAATGAGCCTGGGCCTGAAGCGGTGGGCGGGGAAGGGAGGGAGTGGACCCGGACCCAAGGCTGTGAGTGGGGGGGAAGGTGGGTAGCTGGACCCCAACCTGGGTGTGGGGGGCCATGCAGGCCTCTGTCCAATTCATTTCCTGGAGCCTGTTCACTTCTCCTGTAGCCTAGGAGTGAGCTGTGGGTGGCCCTGGTGCTTCCCACCACGGCGGCGAGGCCCCCTGGGATTGCCCGGGCAGGGTGCCAGTGGGTGGGTGCTGCCTGGGGGGTGCTACCACCGCAGAGGGGCCTGTGTGACCCACCCACAGAGATCAGGCCTCTTGCTGCTTGCTATTTTTTTCCCCCTTTTTTTCCCTTGACGGAACCTGCCTCACGAGCTGCCGTGGGGTCGCGCAGCCCCTGAGCTGTTGGGCCTGGTGCTGTCCTGTGCAGTGGCGGTGCCCCCTGGGGCGACCTGGGCTGGGTGCTAGCTGCGTGGGTGCAGCCCCATCTCTCAGGTATCACCCACTAGATCCAACAGGATATGGGGCACTGGAAGCTCAGGCATGCTCAGGGAAGCTCAGGTTTGGCGGGCTTCTAATGCCCAGTGTACCATTCCTGCCACCTGGGCATGGGCTTTCTGCCCTGGCAATGTGGCAGGAGGGTGGCTGGGTGTGCTGACAGCCGGAGAAGGCGGCAGGGATGGTGCATGGGGCACTGGAAGCCCACCAAGCCTGAGTTTCCCTGGCCATGCCTGAGCTTCCAGCAGCCCTCGCACCGTCTCCACCGCCTTCTCTTGATAGGGCCCTTGTACACGTGAAGAATACCGCTGTAATTTGTTACATAGCAAACTAAAGTACATGGGATTTGTTTTAGTTTTCTGTGTAAAATAGTCATTTAAATCAAAATATGCTGCCGAACATGTATGCTGTTATGAAATTTAATCGTAACATGCCACCAAAAGTGTACGCTATTATGCAATTAAATTGTTAAAAAGGGCAGTTAAACCACTAAAAGGGGCAATTTCCTCATGTGTACAAGGGCCCTCGGTCACATGTACAAAGGCCCTCTTATTCTGTGACTATAAACAAATTACAAGGCCAGACTTTTGACAACATATGTATTTATATTCTTATATCTGTGTTTACACATGGACAGCTTTATGCACCCTTTTTGAGGGTGAGAAGTTTTCATTCTGTTAACGTATTCAGTCAAAGGATAATTAAAAATCCTGTATTGAAAGAAATACTTTTGCAATAAAACTTGAATTGCAAATATTTTGCGGGTTTGAGCTAGTAATTTAAAAGAAATCAGTTTTAATGTATAAGGATTTCTTTTAGACACGTGTTTAGTTTTTTTTTTTAATAGTGTCATTATTTTGTAATCTGATAATATCTCCTGGAACCTTTTCTTTAGCAAGCCAAAATTGAGTTTGGTTATATGAACTACAGGGCTTATTTCAGGTGTTATGATTATACTAAAGCCTCTTGAAACTACGACAGCTCTGCAGGCTGTCTTGCTGTCATGGAGGGATAGTGGTGAAGAGCTGCAAGGTTATTTTCACATCTGAGCTTTGGAATATAGCCTGGTGCACAGTGTGAACAGTCAGTTGGGTGCTGCTTTCGCTCAGCTGTTTTTGGAAGCTTAAAGAGCCCTGGACCAGCAATCATTTCTTTCTAGTACATGTCACAGACACTTAATGCAGTGTTGCTGCTGAGCAGCTTCCTTAGAATTGATGACCTTGTCTGGCTGCACTCCCACCCTCTGTTGGTAAGAGAACTCATTACTGCTTGTGCTACAGCTTTCCTCTACCTTGTCCTCCGGTGATTACACACTTAGCTACTGCTTAAAATGCAGAGTTCTTTCTCCTATTACGAGTTTGGTCTTGGATAAGCAATACTAGTGACTAGAGCTGCAGCCTCAGAATAGGACTGGGAACCAGAATCTTGTGACTTCAAATCCCACCCTAGGATATATTTGTCTTCCGTGGACATATACCTGCACAGGAGGAAAAATACTTGCTTTGTGTGTTGTTTTTCACTGCTTTACAGGCAGAAATCGGAAGGATTGTTCCGTGTTTACCAAATACATTTTAGGAATGTGAAATCTGCTGCTGTTGTAGTTTGTGGAAAACCTTTGGGAGGCTTCGGGTTTGTTCATTGTTAATCATCTCAACCTGCAATTGAAGGAGCTGGCTGCAATGCTGAATTTTTAAAAAGGTCTTTTTGTCTACATAGTTAACAAGTAAAAAGGCATATCCAATATTTTTCTTTTGCAGATCACCTCAAACTTACATGATGGTTTCTCTTCTCTATAAAAATGGGAATAATAAATCTTTATTAAATAGAAACGTTAGTTTGGAAGGGGCCTAAAACAGATCGTGGAGTCCACTTCCCTGTGCTGAGACAGGATAGGTGCCCTTACATCCCCCTGACAGTTGATTTAAACTAGCCTTAGAAACCTCCAGCAGAGGAGATTCCACCTCCTTTTTATGCAGCCTATTATGTGCTTTCCTACAAAACTAGAAAACCTTTCCTGAGAGCATTTAAATGTTTTGCAGAAGAACTAAACAGGTTCTGTTATGGGAGCACTCCCCACACTGACCAGTGGTGAATATATGTTTCTCAGACTGTTTCTCCACTGTTTGCAGGTGTTGGGTAACAGAATTATTTGTCTTTTAGCAAAACGGGTTAGAGGTGCACTGATACGTCAGTCCATATCATATCAGCACGAATAAAATGAAAATTGACATTATTGGCAATCGGCTTTTTTGGCTGATGTGGCCGATAATGTTGCCAATAAATGCCATATGCATGTGTGCAAGCATAGCATGCACAAGGCCAGGAATGCAGCCCAGCATCTCGGAGAGCAACGTCTAGCTGGTAAGTCTGTTGGTGTGGAAAGGGGCATGGGGGTGCAGATCGAGGCCCCTATGGTGAGGGAGGGAGTGGGGTTGGGGCAGGCTCTGCCCAGCCAGGGCAGGGCAGAGCTGTGAGTAGCTTGTCCAGACGGCATGGGGGTGGGACAGCTCCTGCTGCTGCATGCACCCCCAGTGGAGGCATAGGGGGCATGTGCCCCCTGGATCTGTGCGTGGGGTGAGGGCGGGCTGCGTGCTCAGGGTCGAGAACGGTGCCGGGCTCTTCCTGGAGGGGGGTTGGGCTGCGGCTGTGCTCAGGGCGGGCGACGGCAGCACTGGGAGGCAGGACCATGGGGAGACTACAGCCACCCCAGAATTCGCTGTAGCTCCCCTCCTCCCAGTGCCATCTGCCTCGCCCCACCTGCCCACAGCCCTGGCACAGACGCCCACCGGGAACAGCTCGGTGCTGGCCCCGAGTGCACAGTGGCAGCCCGCCCTCGCCCTGCACACAGATCCAGGGGGATGCTCCACATGCCTCTCCCAGGAGTGTGCACAGTGGCAGGGGGGGCCCCCCCCCCCAGACAAGCCACTCACAGCTCCATCCCATGGCCTGCCCCACCCTGCCCCGGCTGAGCAGTATCTGCCCCGGCTGAGCAGCATCTGCCCCAGCCCCATTCCCTTCCTCACCATGGGGGCCTTCATTTGACCCCCTCTTCCCCAATGGTGCTCCCCCCGTCCCCTTGCACCCAACAGGCCTACCAGCTGGACGCTGCTCTCCAAGCTGCTGGGTTGCATATCAGCAATCGAATCGGTATCGGTCCAAAAAATCTTTATCGGTGCACCCCTAAAACAGGTGTGCATGGTGCTTCATAGGAGATGAGTTGGGTCAACACGAAGTTTGATTATTTATATATTTATTGTTTAGATTTCCATCCCACTTTATCCAAAGGGCTCAGAGCTCTGGTTCGCAGAAAATTTTTTTTTTCTGTCTCTCAGTTTCATAGTTGGTAGGGTTGGAAGGAACCTGAGCAGATCATCAAGTCTGACCCCCAGCGGTAGCAGGAAAGAGTACTGGGGTCAAACGACCCTGGCAAGGTGTTCATCTAGCCTCCTCTTAAAGTCCCCCAGGGTGGGAGCCAGCACCACTTCTCTTGGAAGTTGGTTCTAGATCCTAGCCACCCTGACTGTGAAGTAGCACCTCCTGATATCTAGCCTGAATCTACCCTCTGCTAGCTTGTGACCGTTATTTCTTGTCACTCCTGGTAGTGCTCGGGGGAACAGGGACTCCCCCATTCCCTGCTGGTCCCCTCTGACTAGTTTGTAAACGGCTACTAGATCCCCCCTCAGCCTTCTCTTGTGGAGGCTGAACAGGTCCAGGTCCCGTAGCCTCTCCTCATAGGGCCTGTCCTGCTGCCCCCTGATCATGTAGGTGGCCCTCCTTTGGACCTTCTCCATGCTGTCCACATCCCTCCTGAAGTGCAGCACCCAGAACTTGTGGCCCTGCTTGAGATGCATCTGTGGATGCATGACAAGGTGCAGTTAGCCTTCCTGACCACGTCCCCCACACTGTCGGCCCACGTTCATTTTGGCATCAGTAATGACTCCAAGATCCTTTTCTGCCTCTGTGCTGACGAGAAGGGAGTTCCCCAGCCTGTAGGTATGCTGCTGGTTCTTCCTCCCCAGGTGGTCTAATTTGAAGCTGAGGAAATCTCCAAACACTTTATTTTTCTGGGCACTTAATGATTTATACTGAGATCCCAGATGAGAACCCTATCCATTGAGTGCTTCCCTGCCCACAAACAGTCTGGTTTTATTTTTTAATGCATAGCTGCCCTTGAATTTGAAGGTTTTGATCTGTCTATATGCTTTGTAATAGGACCATGCATATTACGTTTTATTGTGTCAAGTACTATTGTGCTCAAACTGTACTTCAAAGGGTCAGAAACCAGATTAAGTGCCTGGTGAATTTACGAAGAATTTGAGTAAAGCCCATCTGAGTGGGATTAGTAGGAAACCCTTAGTGGTTAATCTGCTGCTATTCCAGGTTTATCTAATTTTAATAGATAATTTCTGTGTCAAACCACTAGTAGATATCAAAGTGACTCAGAGTTCAAATTTATGTCTCATCTTTCCTTTAGAATAATGTTTCTGTGATCTGGATAGAATACTAATGATCTGGAAAGAATACAGTGCTGTTTTGGAAAGATGACATAAGGCTGAGAGAACATTTTCAGACCAAATGCATACTCTTATTTATAACTTTCTCAGTGTTAAACTTCTGGTATGCAACCTAGATATAATAAGAGTTCTAGAAAATGCAGCCTCTGAGAAGAGGTTGAAATAGTTGTGTTTATTTAATTTAGAAAGGAGAAGACTAAATCTTTTAATTTAGAAAAGAATGTTTCATAAAGAAGATGGTGATCCTTGTTCTGCTTGGCCACTGTGGGTAGGGCAAAATGTAAATGGTTTAATTTTGTAGAAAGGAATATTTAGAGGAAAAGTTTTTCCTAATATGTAATCTATAAGGATAGTTAAGTACTATGAGGTTACCTAGGAAGGTTGTCATTGGAGGCTTTTTCAGAACTGGTTAGACTATTCCTGACAAATATTGCTCTAACCATAGATGATCTTGAGGTCCCACTGATCCTACTCTTCCGTGTTGGGCCTCCGCCCAAAAAGGAATCATGCCCATGTGTTTGGTGTGGACTTGTGGGATGGGACACTTAAATACCAGGGCATGTGAACTCTCTTTGGAGAATACTTTGGGCAGTGGAGACATTACATTAATGTTTTATAATCCAGTGCCGATGTCTCTTATTTTACTCATTCATCAGTAGGGAGAGGACATATTTCTAACTTCTGTGCAGCGGCTAGGAATGCGCATACGCTGACAAAGTATATGTCACCTATGAAAGCTTATGCCTCTGTTAGTCTCAAAGGTGTCTGCCCTGCTTTAATTATCGTCACATAAACATGCTTGCTTATGTTTGAAGTCCTGGAATAAAATATTTAGTGGTGTACTAAGGGCAGAATCAAGACTCATAATTATTGTGCAATTAAAATCTCAGCATTAACATTACAGTTAATCTAAAACGAGCGAGTATTTGTATATTGTTTACCTTTGAAGTGGCCTGCCTCTTAAATTAAGACCTTAAAGAAAGCCAACAATATAAAATGCATGTGTCAGATGCTTTAGCCCAGGGGTTGGGAATCTATGGCCTGTGGGCCAAATTTAGCCCATGGAGCCCCTGGGGAGCTTGGGAGGCTTGGGTGTTTTGGCAGTGGAGAAACGTGGCAGCAGTGGCATGAGATGGGGAAGGGGAGAGAGCGGTGACTGCAGCTCCAGCTCAGGTGGCGGTGTTGGATTGGAAGTGGCCCATGTTTGGAGTTAAGCTCCTTTAAAGTGGCCCTCTGTTGCAAAATGTTGTGACCCCTGCCCATGCCAAGCCAAACTCTAATTTTTTTTCAGTTATGTTCTGTTAATTAGTTCTGCACATCCTGATAGATTAAGTTTAGAAATATAGTCCAGTAATTAGATTGAACCAAAATTTCCTCTTGAACCTAGATACACTGCTCAGAGGAGTGAGGAGGCAGAGTTTGGCAGAAAGTTTTGTCAGTCTGATTCTCTGGGCTGATCTGTAATAATAGGGCAGTTCAGGATCTGCTATAAGAGGGGCGGGCAATAATTTCGGGCAGAGGGCCGCTTACCCAGTTTTGGCAGGTTGGGGAGGGCTGCATGGGTAGCCCCACCCCTTGTCAGGTGCCCCACCCCTTGACAGGTGCCCCGCCCCCTGGTCACCATCTTGGGACCAATGTCCCAATGTCTTGGGACCAATGTCCCAGGGCCAGCACCAATGGGGCCCAAAGCGGGGCGCAGGCTGGCAGGGGTCTGTGGAGCTGGGCTGGGCTGCATCAGCAGGGAGACGGGGGAGCTAGCCCGGCTCCATAGAGCCCCTGCCGGATGGGACCCTGTGCTCCTCCCACCCTGCCCTGAGCCCCACCGGCACTAGCCCAAGGTGCCGGTGTGGGCCCTGTGCTCCCGCTGGCTCCCCGCCCACTCACTCCCAGTGCCTCCCAGCCCTGCAGTACAGGTGGGGGGCAATGCACAGCCCCAACCCCCTGTTTGTCAGCAGGGAAAAAGCTGGTGCTGAGCACGGGGAAAAGCAGCCCCTCGCCCACCCCGTGGCTGGCGCTGCCTCCCTCAG
>NW_005842609.1:513407-523895 GCF_000455745.1 Alligator sinensis
CCCGCACTCCTTCCCTGCCGGGCCCCCCCCAGCCCTTCTCCCTCCCCCCCACTTACCTGCAGTTCTGGTGCAGGACAGCCACGTGCTCCCAGGAGAGAAGCCCCGGCTGAGGGCGGGGTGGGCCCCACTGTTGTTGAAGCCCACCAGGCTTCCCCTGGGCCCTACTGCCCTTGGTTCCTGTCATTTTTGACAGGAACCAAGGGCAGAGGAATATTAATTTTCTATATTTTTTAGGGGCCCCATGGGCTGGACAGAATGGCTTTGCGGGCTGGATCCGGCCCATGGGCCGTATTTTGCCCACCCCTGTGCTATAATATGCTCTATAAAGCAAGTCGTAAAGCATTCTCTAACTGTCAGAGATCCCTGGTTTTACATCTGCTGGTAGCTCCCTCAGGCTGTGGGAGCTCTCGGTTGACAAAATCCATCTGCTTTCCAGCCCCTTTATGCTCCTAATGCATGAGGGACTCTGCTGCTAATAATTCTTAGAAACTTACTGGCACAGTATAATCTCCACTCACTTAGAACACCACAGCAGATTTGCTAAGGTACACGCTGCATTTGGGCACAGATCTAAAAGTAGCTTGATCAGTGAGAGTGTCTTCTTGCAATGACTCTCCTTCTGCCTGAAGAAGGGTGTTTGTACCCAAAAGCTTGCAGAGAGCAATTTTTCCGACTATTTAGTTGGTTTAATACAAGATATCACATTTACCCAAAAAACCTCTTTTTGCAATGAGAAATTTACATATTATCTTAACACTTTTGAAACTAAGTCAAGCCACTTCTTTCTGAGAACTGAGGTGTCTTCCAGCCGCCAGTGAAGGGCTCGGGATTGATTGAGAGTGTGGTCGGGGAGTAGAAAGGTAAGAAAGGTTTATTGACTTAACAAAAACACAGCTACGTGTAGTAACAAGACAAACAATGACAGACAAGAATAATTTGTGTTGGCAACTTATTGGAAGTCCCCTCTGATGCCTGATGCACAACAAGTTTCTCTTTTGCAAAGCTCAGCGAAGTCAGGTGTCCCCGATCAGTGCTGTCTGCAGGGTACCAGGAAGGACCCTGGTATTCAGTCTTTGGGCTCCTCGAGGTCCACGGGGCCACTGATCCAGGCCAGCAGCTAATCTTAAATTAGTATTTTTTTACAGAGCTACATCTTCCTTCTGAATGATTTCCGAATGTGCCAGCCCATTTATAATTTTTGGGCTTTGCTGATAAGTTACAGCCATTCAGATTCTTTTTACTTCAACTGTCCTTAGACTGACCAATAGCAGTACAAACTTTGCATTCCTGTGTGAATGTTAATTTTAACTACGCCACAGGGCCTTACTACTTCAAGGCTTTGCTAAATTTACTAGGCTTTACTTTATGCAAGGCCTTACTACATTTTACATTTTAATTAGGCTCTTAGCAACAACATATAGCTTAATATCTAAACAAATGTTAGAAAAACACTTGGTCTAATCTTCATAGAGCCTTCAGCAAGCACCTTTATCACACAGACATAATTTTTAGCTGTCACAAGGTGATACAGCACAGTGGATATCTCCATATACTTTAAACTAAAGACTGATTAAATGTTTCCTTGACTACCCCTTCAGCTTCTCAGATTTTGTGATATATTTTAAATTTTTGATTTTGAGAGTATGGTGACTGGAAAAAATGTTTTCTGCTTTTGGGGTTTTGCCATTAGAAGGATTTTTTTTCCTTCATGTGTGATAGAGCAATCTTGATTAACCCTGCTTTCCTAAAAAAACCCCCGTCTTTATGGCAGTCCCCATAGATTGCGGAGAAAAATGAATTAAAAAAAAATCAAGATCAAGATTGGTGAATGTCGTGCCCAAATAGGTACCTAAATTCTACCTGAGCCCTAACATCTCAAAGGGGATTTAGAATACCTCCACTCCAGCAGCCACAACACTTGTTTGGTACCTCTGTTCTTTTGGTGTCTTCATTTTAAACTGTAGTGTTCCTTATACCTCAAGCTCCATTTCTATCCAGACATGAGGTGGAACAGTGCCTAAACCAGTGATTCGCAGCAAAGGTGCCATGAGACTCTTAAGGATGTTACAAGGTGCTGCATAGTATTAGCGCTGTTCGGTGTGCAAACACCTACACCGGTTCACAAGATAAACCCAGAGATTTCAATAGAAATCCATAGTGTCAAAAACCATTCTGACCTCTTGCAACAACCAGAAGAATTGCTCTGTTTACTTTTCTGTAGTCTAAAAACAAGTGAAATCTCTAAGCTGACATTTTCTGAGTGGTGCCTTGAGTCTGAGAACCGCAGGCACAGACTTGTAAATCCCTGGGAGGTCCAGTACACAGACTCTGATAGTGCCTTACACACACTAATAGCATTGGGTTTAGTAGAGAGTTGTAACAGGGTCTGTCCTGGGGCAGCTGTGTTACAGATCCCTTGGTAGATGCACTATACCCATTCTCCTCCTCTTGCTCCCCCAGTATAGCTTTGCCCTGATGTAAAAGTGAATATATTTAGGAGGCTGCCTTCAGAACCAGAGTTCACCTTCAGTGCCTTTTCCATCTTGCTCATTTTCAGGTTTCCAGCTGGCTCAATGCTCACACCCAGATCTGAGCAGTACTCCCTCTTACTCTGGCCAGAGCTTACAGTCTATACGCACACAGTCTTCACCCTTCTGTACAGTTCTCCAGGTGCTCACCCTTGCCTGTCCCCAACAGGCACCTTTGAGAGTCCCTGCCCCTCTAGGCCCTTGTCCTTGGCTGTCCACAATAGGCTGCCTTTTGGGGCACCTGCCCATCAAGGCACTACTTGGGGTACTAGCTCTTGTCTCTGCAGTCCAGGCCCATAGCCTTGTCTGAGTATGCCAGGCCCCAAGCCTGCAGCTTGAGACACGAGAGTGGCTCTGGTATCTGCTGCTCTCTCACTGCACTGAGCCCCCAACCCTGCCTCACTGTACTGAGCTCCAAAATGTGGGAATCCCTTACTGGCACCCATTAGGACAGCACCCTTCCTAGGGCACTCCTTCATGGTCTCCAGCCTCCCCTTTAGTCACTCCCAAGCCTTACAGATATAGTACAAACCCCAAAGGAAACAACTATAGCATGCAAACTGCTTATTGCTATGAGACTTTGCAACAGAGCAAAATGCATTTGCATTTTTTTAAATCTAAAGTTTGTCTAATAATAAACAGCCTCACAGTTCAGGGACTAGGGATCACTAGCACAGTTCTGCCCCCTTTCACAGTTTGTAGGAAGGGTCTAATATGCAGCCTTGAGTCAGGTGACTGAGCACCAGTGATACGGGAGTTCAGAACAAGCCTGCCCTTAGTGCGCCTTATTGGATAGTTCTGGGCAGCAACCTGTTCAGCATTCAGGCTCTTTGAACTGGTTTTTGGAACTGTCTTATTCCTCGCCATTGCTTGTATAGGAGGGAATTGAAATGTTGAACTCTGTTTCTTTGAATCACCCTTCTGGGGCCAGATATCTGATTGTTAGGTGTGTTGAAGCTTGAGTTTGTAGACTCAGTTGGTGCATGGCCAGGTGAGGTCACAGGCTTGATTTTAAAAAAAACCAAAATGAGGGGTGGAGGGGTTTCTACTTCCACTGGTCAGAGGGAGCCAAATGAGTTACTTCCAGATTTTTCTCTTAGTGCAAAGCACTAGTAGAAAGACGTGTGAATGGTTTTGTAATTAGAAAAAGGCCAGAAACTAGTGCCGTTGTCTACAGAATAGTAACTTGTTTTTTTCCAGACTTACCAGTATGACAGGTACATATGAAGGTGTTAATTCGTGGGCAGTTAGATTGATGGTCCCTCTTTCTGTGCTTGCACTTTAGTTTTTACTAATCTTTATATGTAACCATAATTCAGTGCTCAGCAAGAATGATAGTTTCTCACAGTAGCTTCATGAATAAGTTATGGCAGGGCAGAATGTAGGGCATTTCTTGATGGCTCTGGTTTATGCCTTATTACAGGTCTTTCAGGACATGTCATTGCAAAATATGCTGTAATAACTGAGAAACTGTCCACATAAACTGTCTGCATATTTAAGTCTGAGTTTATCATACGTTTTTATTGCATGGGGTTTTCAGTTTTGTCTTTTATTTATTTTGCTATTAGCCCAGGTCTTGGATTTACTGTTTTTCATACAACTGTCTCAGTTTGTACGTACTGTTTGTTTCTTTTTCTTGAATGCTTCACTTTACATCTATAGATAGTGAACAGTCTTGTAGTAAGTGAGATCACTGTTCTATTATCTCACCTGCACTTTCAATATATCTAGGCTGTTGCCAATAAATAATATCACAGCTGATACTAGTTTTAAAAAATATTGTACAAGCTTACATGGTCTTTCAGCATTTGATATCTTGTGATAATAAAGCTATGTGGCCAGCTTAACAAAACACAGCCATTACTTAAAATTAACAAATTATTTTAAAAAGATGAGAGGAGGAGACCCTTTGGGATCAAAGTATGAACCAAATTGTAGTGTTGGCCATTACCTTTTGAAATAAAAAAAGTGTTTCTCTTTAATTACCTTTTCCCATGGTTTTGGATGTGCTGCTCAATTTTGAGAATGCAATAACCATCACCTTTATTACATGCTTCGGCAGCCCTAGGCACCTGGTATTTTTCACACCTTAATTTGACAGTTTGCTGTTGTCTAGGCTTTCTTGCCAAGCTTTCCCCTCCTTCCCTCCAGATATTCAATTACTAAAGGGATCAAAGAGATTGATCAAAATAAGCTATTATGTGCATTCATAAACACAAGAACAGGAGAAATTTCTCAATTGGGAATGACATGTAAAGGGCTGTTAAGCTAGAGCTCCTTGACGAACTAAGTGGGACAAAATGTTTGGTGCTCCAAATCTGACTTTGCTGTTGTTGGTGTTTGTCTTTTAGGTATATGCGAGGTCGTCTAACATATGATCAAATAAATGGAGTTATTGAAGATATGAACAGGGCTGTGATAAGCAAGTATAAGATCCTACATCAGCCAGTAAAATCAATGAACTCTGCGGCCAGAAGTCTATACAACAGATTTTTAGAAGAAGAAACAAAAGATACTAAAGGTATTTTTTAAATGTATGTATGTAGTGCTTATTGTCATAGCATCTGGATGAGAAATAAAACTAGCAGAGAACGAAAACTAATGAGCAGGATTTTTAACATGGCTAGTGATGTGACAAACTTCCATTCTCATTGTCTAAATTGAGACACCTTAAGGGAGTTTTAGGCTGTGTACACACATTCAAGTGATCTGGGAGAATTCCTGGTAGGAAAACTTACCTGGAGATAGAACCTGAACAGACTTTCAAATGCTGAGCCCCTGAAGAGCAGAGAGCTTGTAGTGCTGAGCTTGTATAGCCAGGGGGCCGCTCTGTACATATCTCAGCCTTTTCTACAGGCTCCCTTGCTCTGCCTGGAGACAAATGGCAGCAGTGTACAGGGCAGGCCTGATTTGCTCATTCAGCCTGTATCTCCCTTTCGCACAATGTGGGATTGTGAAGGGAACTTGTTCTGATCCCTCCTCAGCTAGAACATAGTTCAGTCAGTGACATATTGTCCCCCTGGAGGGAGATGGGGTTAAGGGAGCAAAGCACACTCTGGGGACTGTGCTGTGGTCTTTCTCAGTAGAGAATGGGCATTTTTACATGTGCAAGCACCGCAGTGCCAGTCGCTTTGAAAAGCGCCTGGCACTGAAATGCTTGCAGTTGTATAAGCGATGAAATGTGTGGCAGTGCTGAGAAAATGGCGGCAGTGCGCTTTTGAACTAAAACATGTAGACGGTGCTTTAGTTCAAAAGCACACTGCCGCCATTTTCTGCACGCTGATGCGCATTTTGCCTATTATACAACTGCATATGATGCAGTGCAGTGCAAAGTCCGAAGCAGCGCATCTCCGGCGCATTGTGGGACAAAAAAGTATGTGTACAAATGCCCAATGCGTACAGATGCTCGCTGTCTGAGAAACTCTCCTGGGAATGATCTAACTCTGGTTGTTCCTGGATTATTTTTTTCCTGGCACAGACATTTTTGTTCTGGGAGAAAAATCTTGAGCTTCCTGTGCGCTCTCCCAGGAGAAACTCATTATCTACACTAGCATTTATTTTCAGAAGGTGGTTGCTCAGCTGTTTCTTAAAATCGAACCCTTCTAAGATGCTTCAGTTTGGGCACCCACAAATTTAGGCACTCAACATTTCTACTCATTCTTTAAAAAAACACAGAATGTTGACAACATGCCATAAAGATGTCTCAGATGGAAAATGTTTAATTACCTAACAATAGATATGCTGAGATGGTGTCCTGTGCATCAACATTCATCATAGTTGGGCTCTGACCAGCTTAGCAGCCGTCGGGTAAAGGAGTTCGGCTGATAATGTCTTGCTGGAGAGTCTCTGGCAATGTAATTCTTGTTTCAGTACACAGGGGAGAATTATGTGCTATGTGAGTAATAAGGGGATCTCTGTATTAACTGGGTCCTAGTTAAGGACTTTAAATTTGTAATAAATACTTGTTTAACATCCGCTACTGAATAAATAGCCAGCACAGAACCAAAGTTTTGTGGGCACAGCCACCCATCCCACTTATGTGATCCCCTGTCTAAATCACCAGCTGAAGATCTAGAGTCTTCTGGGTTAGTAATACAGCTTGAAGGTTTGACAAAGCTCTAGATGAGAGAGGTACGGTCTGTGTCTAAAGAGACAGGGCATTTCCTGACTAACATTAAGTGAAAACTGCCTATGCCAGCTACTGCAGCTACAGTATCTGGGCAACTAGACACAGGCATGGGTCAGGTGTTTGTCACAGTATCTATAGCAATGAATTAAAGGCAGACATTGTTCATTTGGTTATTGAAAAATAAACAGCTGCACTTCTGTCTTGCCATGCTGTGTGATGTCCTTGGCTGAATAACCATTTAATCTTGTTGCTTTAACTCTTGATCTTCTCTCTCTTTTCCAATAGTTTTCTTATTCATTGGTTATATCAGAGTTTGGGCCTTATATTATACGCTCTTTGGGGCCAGAGCTGTACAACTCTGTTGGTATTGGGCACTGCCTGCTGGACTTCTGGATAAAATGGAGATTAGTGTTTTGGTTGGACAGCTTCCCATTTCCACTTTCCTATAAACAACTTCCAGTGAAAACAGATATAGTGACAGGGGCATTTCCATTTTCATCTCATGCTGTAGAAATTGATAGTCCTGGGGAATATTGAGATTTGATTTAGAATTTGATGTATAAATTTGTCACTATAGTATGGCTAATTTAATATTAAAACTGTCTTCCATCTATATAAAAACAAAAAATCTATTTTAAATTCGAATGGACGGGGCCACAAAACTCAAATGTGGTACTAAACTCAGGTGTATCATCAGTCAGAACGCAACAGCTAAAAGGCCCTGGGCTTCCACATGACTTTAAAATACAACCTTCTGCTGTGTTGAACTCAAAGAGCTAAAATGAAGCAAAATGTCTGCATAGCTCAATAGCCAGATGGGAGACTTCAATTTTCCAGA
Source organism: Alligator sinensis (assembly GCF_000455745.1). Classification (NCBI taxonomy): domain Eukaryota; kingdom Metazoa; phylum Chordata; order Crocodylia; family Alligatoridae; genus Alligator; species Alligator sinensis. The sequence goes on from NW_005842609.1 coordinate 520,903, forward strand.
CATCTGCTGGCAGAACAATGCAGCCAAACATAAAATGTCAAGCTCGTTCCTATCTTGTGTAGAAGACAACTTTCTCTTCCAGAAAGTGGAGGATACAACTAGGAAATCATCTATCTCGGATCTTGTCCTGACCAGCAGGGAAGAACTGGTGGAGGGTGCGAAGGTGCTGGGTAACTTTGGGGGAAGTGATCATGATATGCTAGAATTCCAGATCTTGAGACAGGAAAAGCATGAGGTCAGTAAAATTAGGACGCTAGATTTCAAAAAGGCAGCTTTCATTTGACTCAAGGAGCTAATAGGCATGGTGTCATGGGAGGATAGATTAAAGGATAAAGGCATGTAGGCAGGCTGGGAGCTTCTGAGGGGCACAGCATTGGAAGCCCAACACAAAGCTGTCCTAACGTGATGGAAGTGCAGGAAGAATGGCAAGAGATCAATGTGGCTGCACAAGATACTTCTAAAATGCCTCAATTGCAAAAGGAAAGCATACAGGAAGTGGAAGAATGGGCAGGTCATCAAGGACGTGTACCAGGAAATAGCAAGAAATGTGCAGGGACAAAGTCAGGAAGGAAAAGATAAAGAATGAGCTGCACCTGGCAAAGGAGGCTAAGGACAGCAAGAAGAGGCTGTATAAATATGCTGACCAGAAAAGAGGGACCAAGGAAGCTGTTGGTCCTTTGTTAACAAGCCAGGGGGAACTCCTAACCGAGGATACAAAGAAGGTGGAGCTGTTCAGCAGCTTCTTTGCCTCAGTCTTCACAAAAAATTAACTAGCCAGTTACCGAATAGAGGTTATCTGCATGAGGAAGGGGGTAAACTGAGGGAGGAGATAACAAAAGACACAGTCAGAGAGCTTTTGTTGGGTGTGCATGAATTCAAGTCAACAGGGCTGGATGAGCTTCATCCCAGGGTTAGAGGATTTCTCAGAGCCCTTGGCAATGACCTTCATGAAGTTGTGGGAGACGGGCCAGGTAACAGAGGATTGGAAAATGGCCAATGTAATGCCCCTCTTTAAACAAGGCAAGGAGGAGGACACGGGGAACTACAGACCCGTTAGCCTCACCTCAGCACCTGGGAAGTCACTGGAACATATCCTAAGGAAGGCCATTTGCAAGCATCTGGAGGAGGAAAGGGTGATTGCAAGCAGCCAGGTAGATTTATGAAAAACAAATAGAGCCAAACAAACCTGGTCTTCTTCTTTGATAAAGTAACTACTTGGGTGGATGAAGGGGATGCTGCAGATATAGTGCATCTGGACTTCAGCAAGGCTTTTGACAAGGTCATACATGACCTCAAACAAATTGAACGAATGTAGGCTAGAAAAAACTACTACAGTACAAGTTATCTGGCTCAATAGTCATAAGCAAAGGGTAATTATTAATGGGCCCAGAATGGCAGGAGGTTTCAAGTGGAGTCCCACAGAGATCCATCTTAGGCCTGGTGCTGTTCAACGTGTTTATTAATGATTTGGATGCAGGCATAGAAAGCTTCTTGAGCAACTTTGTGGATGACGTGAAACTGGGAAGGATTGTGAACGTGTTGGAGAACGAGCGTACAATTCAGAAGGATCTCAACAGGTTGGAAAGTTTGGGCTAGAGCTAACCAGATGAAGTTCAGTGCAGACAAATGCAAGATGCTGCACCATGGGAGGAATAATAAAAAATACAAAATGGGGGACACCTGGCTGGAAGGCAGCTCTATGGAAAAGGACTTGGGTGTCTTGGTAGACCGCAGACTTGATATAAGTCTGCAATGTGATGCAGCCACTCAAGATTAGTGCGGTTTTAGGCTGCATCAATAGAAGCATTAGGTGCAAGACACGGGAAGTGATAGTGCTTCTCTACTCGCACTGGTTCAGCCTCATTTGGAGTACTGTGTGCAGTTCTGGGCTCCACATTTTAAAAAGGATGTGGAAAAGTTAGAGAGGGTCCAAAGGCAGGAAACAAAGATGATCAAGGGCTTGGAAGACAAGTCATATGAGGAGAGGCTGAAGGAGCTAGGCATGTTCAGCTTGCCAATAAGAGGAGACATGATAATAATCTTCAAATACTTGAAAGGCTGCCATAAAGAAGAGGAAAAGCACCTTCTCTCTTTTGCTGTGGTGGATGTGAATCAGTGGCTTGAAGTTGTAGCAAAGTAAATTTATATCTGGTAACATGAAAAAAAACTTCACTGTGAGAATAGTGAGGTAGTGGAATGGATTGCCTAGGGAGGTTGTGGATTCCCCATCACTGGAGGTGCTCAAGAAGAGATTGGACAGTCATTGTTTGGGGATGAACTAGGCGTAGCTCTGCCTATTTTCTACCGTGGGCGTTTCCCATGGTTTTTGGGCTTTGCTGGGTCCTTCTGCCCACTCCTCCCTTTTTTTCTGCTATGTGTGTCAGAGTGTTTTTAAGCATCCCTTGAAGCATTGGGTGTTGGGTACAGCTAAGGCTGGGGACTTCAGCTGGGCTGTGCCAGTTCTCCTGCTTGGAGCAAAGCCAGGGGTTCTTGGCTAGAGGGTCTTGCCCTCTGCTCAGGGTTAGGCCAATTGCCATATTTGGAGTCAGGAGGGAATTTTAGCCTACTATGGTCAGATTTCTAAACTGTGGTCAGACTGCGGGGCAAGGATAGGGGAGGAGGTCGGCCTTCCTCTGTAGTGGGGGCATGGCCTTCTACCCAGGACTTCTTGAGCATTATTAACTTTTTATAGAAGCAGAGTATCAGCTGCTGTGGTTACCTTGCTTTATCTGTGACAGGTTTGGGTGTTTTTTTCATAGACATTTGGGCTGGAAGGAACCCCGAAGGATCATTGAGTCCAGTCCCCTGCCCCAGGGGCAGGAAGTCAGCAGGGATCATAGGATCCCAGCAAGATAAGCATCCAAATGTGTCTTGGAGGCATTCAAAGTGGGTGCTTGAATCGCCTCCTGTGGCAGTCTATTCCAAACCATGGGGGCTCGGACAGTAAAGAAGTTCTTTCTTATGTCCAGCCTGAATCGGTCACAGTGGAGTTT